>NC_092420.1:16276313-16453813 GCF_040894005.1 Engystomops pustulosus
TTTAAGTTTTATTAGTTCACATGTTAAACTTGTAGATGGTTTCGGTCACCAGCACTTACCTTCTCCCGCCAGTTTCTTCCACTCCGTTACAGGGCACATGCCCGTTCCATGACTGTCTATTAACCGATGACCATATTTGTACAGGTTACCACACAGCCGGACTTATAAAAGGCACCTTCTTGTAGGGTGCCTGAGCAAAAAGTTACCTATTCCCAAGAGTTCTGTAGAGGCGTCCACTATAGTTTGTTTAATCTGAACTTAACTTCTTCTAAAACCCAACCCTGAATATTCTCTACCTGCGCTGATACTGTATTGATTCTGTGCTGCCTGCCCTGACTTCTGCCTGGATAACATTCACTGCCCTGACCTTGGCTTGTGCCCTGACCACGTTTCTACCTGTCCTGACTTCTGCCTGGATAACATTCACTGCCTTGACCTTGGCTTGTGCCCTGACCACGTCTCTCCTGACCTGTCCGAGCAAGCTTTCCCAGAATGGACACTACTAATGGGTATCTGGACTTGGCTGCAGGGAACCAATAAGATATCCTTGCAGCCAAGTCCAGCTCCCCATTAGTAGTCTCCATTCAGGGAAAGCTCATTCGGACGGGTCAAAGATACTGGCATGTTCCTAGACGTGGTCAGGGCATAAGCCAAGTCTCGATCTTCATAAAAAAGTTATGCTGAAAGAAGATTTAGGTAAGATATGTTCAGTAGTTTACCACCACTTTCTCAGTACTTTAAACCTTAGTTCATGCAAAGATCTCTTAGTAAGTACTCAAGTAGTATGAGGGTTTTCCAAAAATTGGAGGCACAGTCTTCCCTGGTGAGTAGTGATGACTTCCCGAACACCCACCGGTAACACCCGAGAAAATGGTGGAGATCATCTTCCGTCAGCACTCGTTGCTGGGTGTTACCGGTGGGGGTGAGCCTGAACACCGAACCCAAACTTCAGTTTGAAATCCAAGTTTGAGGAACCAAACCTGCACAAAACTGAACATTTTGGGTTCGCTCAACCATACTTATAGGGGCTCATTTACTAAGGGTCCCTGGACCGCATTTTTGTCGGGTTTCCCGACGATTTCCGTGTTGCACCGCATTGAACAGGGGTTTTTGCCACACGCAATTGGATTTTGGCGCAATCGCCCCAACTTTCATGCAACGCAAATTGGGGGACGTGGCCGTAAAATTGTGTCTCAAGACACGCACTTACAAGGACCAGGAAGAAGAAGGTGAACTCCGGCGGACCTCAGCGGGGAAGCGACAGTTGCAGGATATCGGGCGCACGAGCTACATGAATCGCGACGGACTTCATCTTAGTCGGACCATACGGGTCGGGGATCGCGACAGGACCGGATAAGTAAATTTGCCCCATAAGGTCTGATTGTTACCAACATGTCTGGATGGGCTAAAGAATTATGCGAAATGTGATAGAACTGTCAACACGATACAAATGTATAGTAAGACAAAGCAGCTGCAAAACAGCAAAAACACTAACAATACACATCTAATAAAGCGATTTGCGATAGATTTGTCTGCGCTGGTATTGACCAAGTATGGAGTGGAATGGGTCTTGAGAACTAAAACTAAGACTCAAAATCTGAAATCCTAGCAGCCCGGGCGATACCATGTCACATCCATCAGCACCGCACGTCTTTTCAGACACGTTTATGGTGCCACACTATTATATGGAATAACATGGCAATGTTTAACCTGGCCGAGCGACAACAAATCAGTATCAGGTTACACCTCGAAAAGGTCCAAAAACACTAAGAAAATAATCTCTCCCATCTAGATAGCAAAACAGATTAGGAGTCCGGCCCGCGAGATTATTTCATTATAAGTGAATATGAAGTGATCCAGATCCTGTCACAGGCCACATGAAACTCAAATAAGCTCTAACAAAGTTTTTTTGTATTTTTTTTTTATTAACTCCCCCCCCCACCTCCCCCCAATGGCATTTAGTGCAGTCATGTGGAATGTGGCAGCGGGAAATGTGCATTTAAATGTTACCGAATTTAATCATCCCAAAAACAAATCCCCCTGTGTTGAAACTAAACTCTGCTGTAAAAGCTGACGCCTGCTTTTATGTGACTCCAAAGTACAGGCCCGTAGAAAGGAGAAAGGGTGAAGAGCGATGTATGAGCTCAGAGGAGGAGGACGTCATAATGCACTCCTCAGCTGCTGCAGAACCTCTCAATACACCTCAGCTGCTGCAGATCCTCATAATACACCTCAGCTGCTGCAGAATCTCATTATACACTGCGTCTGCTGCAGAACCTCATTATACACCTCAGCTGCTGCAGAATCTCATTATACACCTCAGCTGCTGCAGAACCTCATTATACACCTTAGCTGCTGCAGAATCTCATTATACACCTCAGCTGCTGCAGAACCTCATAATACACCTCAGCTTCTGAAGAACCTCACAATAAACCTCAGCTGCTGCAGAATCTCATTATACACCTCAGCTGCTGCAGAACCTCATTATACCCTGCGTCAGCTGCAGAACTTCATAAAACACAGCAGCTGCTGCAGAACCTCGCAATGCACCTCAGCTGCTGCAGAATCTCATTATACCTCGCGTCAGCTGCAGAACTTCATAAAACACAGCAGGTGCTGCAGAACCTCACAATACACCTCAGCTGCTGCAGAATTTCATCATTATACACCTCAGCTGCTGCAGAATCTCACTATACACCTCATCTGCTGCAGAACCTCATAAAACACCTCAGCTGCTGCAGAATCTCATTATACACCGCATCTGCTGCAGAACCTCATAAACACCTGAGCTTCTGCAGAATCTCATTATACAACGCATGTGCTGCAGAACCTCATAAACACCTGAGCTGCTGCGGAACCTCACAATACACCTCAGCTGCTACAGAACCTCACATTACACCTCAGCTGCTGCAGAATCTCATTATACACCTCAGCTGCTGCAGAATCTCATTATACACTGCGTCTGCTGCAGAACCTCATAAAACACCTCAGCAGCTCATTAAACACCACATCTGCTGCAGAACCTCACAATACACCTCAGCTGCTGCAGAATCTCATTAAAAACTGCCTCTGCTGCAGAACCTCTTAAAACACAGCAGCTCATTAAACACCACATCTGCTGCAGAACCTCACAATACACCTCAGCTGCTGCAGAATTTCATAATTCACTGCATCTGCTGCAGAACTCATAATACTCCTCAGCTTCTGTAGAAAATGATAATAAACACCACAGCTGCCGCAGAACATCATTATTTGCACCTCGGCACTATATTACCAGGGCTGATTCTGACCTTTTTGCTATAAAATTGAAAATGCTGCCACCAAATGATGCTACCTCACACACTAGTAGTCAGTCATTAGACACAGACATTAGTGACATCTAGTATCTAGTACCTTACAGGTAGTGATATGCTCCATCAGGAAGAGTCAAATGTCTTCAGCTCCATTCAGAACAGCTCCACACGGCGCCCCTAAAAAAACACAGTCACTTACAGTATAATGGATTGTGTTCCTAAATATAAATTATCCACTAATCCCCACATAAAACATCCTTTATAAAGTCCCCTGAATAAATTATAGTATGTACAGCACCCAAAATTATATATATCACGCGCCTTGAACTACAGCACCCAGCTAATTTACATACAGCCCCCTTTTATTTATATACAGTTCCCCTAATTTATTTATAACAGTCTCATATAAATACTCCCAAATTAAATTATAAACAGTACTCCATATAAGGCCAGCCAGTTTAATTAAAATCCAGCCCCTATATATAGATCACCTATAGACAGTATACATTGCCACACCACCCCCAGTAGTACCTAGTACACACAGCCTCCCCCAGTATATACACAGCCTCCCCCTGTATATACACAACCCCCCAAGTATACACAGCCTCCACCTGTATATACATAACCCCCCAAGTATACACAGTCTCCCCCAGTATATACACAGCCTTCCCCAGTATATACACATCCTCCCCCTGTATACACAGCCTCCCCTGTATATACACAGCCTTCCCCATTATATACACAGCCTCCCCCTGTATACACAACCCCCCCAAGTATACACAGTCTCCCCCAGTATATTCATAGCCTCCCCCTGTATACACAGCCTCCCCTGTATATACACTGCCTTCCCCATTATATACACAGCCTCCCCCTGTATACACAATACCCCCCAAGTATACACAGCCTCCCCTGTATATACACAGCCTCCTCCTGTATATACACAGCCTCCCCTGTATATACACAGCCTCCTCCTGTATACACAACACCCCTACTAAGCATACACAACCTCCACCAGAAATAAAAATAATAAATCGGCTACTTACCTCTGGTTACGCTACCACGCAGCCTCGTCCCCTTCAGAACAACAAAGCAGCGCAGACAAACAGGTCTAGGGTTGAAAGGGTTTAAAATAAGAATAAGGTCTTTAAATTCCAGCACCAATGAGGGCTTCCGATCCTATTGATTTGATGACATCACATCACCACTTCCAACTTGTTGAGGGGACTGGAGCTCCAGTGCTGGAACTGGGGGCCTAGGGAGAGGTGAGTATACATTTTTAGACCTTTTATTCCCTAAAAAAAAACCCAGTCTGTCCACACAAAACCCAATTCAACCACTAGTAACGTAGATTTCCCCTGCAGACTACTTTCTACACCAGACAAGTCCAGAGCATAAAATAGTAATGGGATTACCTTACACAAAAAGCCCGACTCTTACAGCATCACTTCTATCACTTCTGATATATTTACATGAAAGGATACCGGATCCCCAGGATTACACAATAAATGAAAGGGTTAAATCATTTAAAATTATGTCATCTGACCATATTACATAAAGTCAATGGAAAGCACACAAAAACAATTACAGGCAATACCGAAAAGACGAAAAAAATAGGTTGTAAAAACACCAAGAAATATTGGCCCTCACAGTCTGTGCTTGATCGTGTAGCCGTATCAAATACAGACAGCGGAGTTTACAGCAAATTTGATCCCATTACAAGTAGTTATGGCTGCGGAGGACAGTCTGTTACAGGAATGCACTGCACTTTCCATTAAGTATAATGCGCAATCGAGAGAGGGGTGCCAGCCCTAGAGAAGTGCCCCATGTGCCAGCTGTGAGCAGAGACAGGCAGGATTGTCTGCTGCCACCTTTCGTATGCCGCCTGCATATTTCCTGGGATTAGGGTGATGCCAGATTAGCAGATTTTCTGGATTGTTTGTAATGTCCATAATGGGAAAACATTTAGGCAATAATCTGGGAAACCCTCTACCTTCACCACCTCTAAGGGTGATGCCACACATGGCGTTTTGAACCCGTTTTTGGTCCGTTTTTAAAGCAGTCGGTCCAAAAACGCATGCATTTTTTGAAAATGCCTCTGTTTTAATTAAGATAATTGGTAAAACCTGTCAAAAACGGATGCGTTTTCAAAAAAGTTATTGAAAAGTGCATGCGTTTTTTAACGGACTGCTTAAAAACGGACCAAAAACAGGTTCAAAACGCCACGTGTGGCATCACCCTAACTCGCTACATCATTGTATAGGTCACTAGGTTTAAATTTTTTCTTCTTTTAGCTCATTATGCCCTTGTTTTTAAAGAAAAAAAGGCTTTAAAAATAATGCAAATGAGCCCGAGGGGGGCTCCAGGCTCCATTAACATCTATGGAGAAAGGAGCCATTAAGCTCATTTGCATATTTTTAAAAAGCCTTTTTATGTACAAACCAGGACATAAGAAGCTAAAAGAAGATCGGATCCTACCAGAGGGAGCATACACTAGTATGTCAGTACTTGGTTTACAGTCTTTCATCCTGGTGGTAGATTTCCTTTAAAATTAGGTTAATGAGGTGGAAGGGCTCTGGGGGGGACATTACTAGAGCCCCTTTGTGTTGTAGCTTCACAGACTGAAAGAACATTTGCAGCTATAGCACGGAGGGGCTCTGGTAACATGCCCCAAAGCTCTTTAGGCTCATTAGCATAATTGTAAGTTTATTTTAGAAGGAACGAGGCAATGGATAAGAAATATCAGAAGAAACTACAGTCACGGTGCCTGGATCTATTAGTAAGTGTCTCCGGTTTATCATGATGGATTTTGGTGTATTGTAAGTGTTTCAATGCTGCTCAATGCACACTCTGTCACCCGATTTTATTATTAGTAGTAGTAGTACCAGTATTTATTAATTTTATATAACAATTAGTTCACCCTCAGTCTAGCTGGACTGGATGATAAGGCAGCAGCTATTATGTCCCTAGCAGCAGCTCAGTTGTAGATTACTCCTTCATAAGTCCCACCCGACATGTATCGCCCATTAGCAGGCGTCATCGGGAGGATAAGCCCTATACTCGTCTGCTAATGGGTGATACATGTCGGGTGGGACTTATAAAGGAGTAATCTACAACTGAGCTGCTGCTAGGGACATAATAGCTGCTGCCTTATCATCCCGTCCAGGTAGACTCCGATAGCTTTAGATACATTTGTTATGAATACGTATAGTCTTGAATTTAGGACCGATATCTGCACAAAGAACTTACATTTCGGTGGTTGATGTATTAATAGTTTTTTGTTTTTGAGATTACGAATCTCAATAGTTCCACCTTTCAGTTGAACATGAAATCCTTTCCTGCTCGGAGACGTAAAAATGACGGAAAAGTTGAGCATGGAATATCTTGAAAGGTAGCTCTAGGAAAATGACTGGAGGTTCCAATAACACCTGCTTAATAAACAAGGAGTGTTAGTGGAGTGCAGGTCGCGGAGACACAGGTCTCTCTTCACTACATGCTGCAGGGTTATGCCAAGAGACCGGATCAATTTGCTCCTGTCTTGAAAAATTTCCATCGCACAATGAGAACCCAGTTTTGATTCGTGGGGAATACTGTGTTTTTTTTGCAGATCAAAAAATAAAAACTGAAGCTTGGCAGACACACAGGGGTCCTTATCATTTTATGAGGATCAAATGCCCTGCCTCCCGATCATAGCCACTCCAAACTCTAAATCTAAACTCTCTGCTGCCCGAGGCAGTCCCCGGGTTATGTACAAGATAGGTTCCATAGGTTTGTTCTTAAGTTGAATTTGTATGTAAGTCAAAACTGTATATTTTATAATTGTAGCTCCAGACCCCAGTGACAATTGGAGTTTCAACATTTTTTGCTGTAATGGGACCAAGGATGATCAATAAAGCTTCATTACAGACACCTTACAGCTGATTATTACAGTCTGGGACTATAGTAACATCCAGAAAGCTTTACCAGAGGTCACAGTGGGCAGAGGGGTCCGTCTATAACTAGGGGTCGTCTGTAAGTCAGGTGTCCCTAAGTAGGGGACCACCTGTATATCAGATTATTTTTTCAGTAGGTGGGTCCCCCATGCAATATTTTACACCCGTGCTGACATCTGGTATGAATAGACCCTATTTTTAGGTATTGGATCCAGTATTATAGCAGGTAACTGTGTCCCTTATGCTACCCCTCATCTCTAAAAAGTTGGTGTTGCCTGAGGCAAGAGGCTCCACTCGCCTCATGGGTGGTGAACCACTCTTGGCCAGTTTCTTGCTTAAGTCAATGAACACATCTCTTAGACCTTGAAGAAAGCCAACGTTAGAAGAATGGAGTTTTGGTTTTGGTTATCTTTATTGTATAGATTTTTTTTTCCATGGATCTTTGTAGTTTTTCAGGCGGCCAACATTGGGATCCACTTTAAACTTTTGAAGTGACCCTTCGATGAAACGCACCTCTCGTGCATTTCTCGGCGCCAGATTTTTTGACGATTAAAATAAAAATTTGAAGAAAGGTTTGTCGAAACCAGGTGTCTGAACACAGCAAAGTGCCAAAATAATTCCGCCCTTTGTAACTGTATAAACATCTTGTTAAAATTAGTTCCACAAAGCTGGAGCACATCTGGCCTGTTTCATGTCCAAGGCACTATCTGTACTGTGCAGATTTGGAACCGTTGCTCTCATAGTTGATTTGCTGCACAGGATAAGAACCTGATTAAAGCTGTTTGGTTTAGGACTGAAGGACGTCTCTTTTCACTTTCTTTTGACTTTGAAGAACAAACTTGTCCCGTCGATGTGTGTTTTTCGTCTATTATACTTCCTTATCATGTTAAAAAATATATACATTTCCTTTTGTTCATTCATAAATCTTTATACATGCGTACATTTTTATTCCATGAAGAAGGATTGCAAAGAGTGTGTCTTAATCTGGAGGACCCGACTTCTATGTGTATTATGCGATTACAGGAGGAATTGTGTAATACTTCTTTTGCCCTGCAGTTGTGCTGTTGGGAGATTGAATGTCAGGATGAGGGGTAGTGCACCCATTGAACCACCGCGAGCGATGACTTAAAGGGGTTATCCGGCTGTTAAAAATTACTGAGGGCCGGGCTGGGGTGGGCTAGTTAAACATAATAAACATGTACTTACCTCCTCCGGCGCCGCCGATGTCCTGCGCCGCGGTCCGTTTGATCCGTGCCCCTGTTTGTTTACAGGGACACAGAAGCCGTGCTCAGGGAGCTTCCAGTCCGCGATGTGGCCGGCTCCTCCCATCCGTCCCTATCTCTCAGCGTTGTAAGCACTGGGAGATGGTGTCGGATGGGAGCTCCCGGACGGCTAGAAGCTCCCTGTGTGCCCCTGTATACAAACCGGCGCACAGAGGAGACGGACCGCGCCGTGGGACATCAGCAGCGCCGCACGAGGTAAGTAGATGTTTATTATGTTTAACTAGCCCACCCCAGCCCGGCCCTCAGTATTTTTTAACACCTGGATAACGCCTTTTAGCCACCCGGTTTTCACTGGGAAATCACTATAGCACAGGAACAAATGACTGGAAAGCTAAGGCATAAGGCTCAAAGATCCGGCAGGGGACAAGGGAAGAAGCCGGCAATTTATCAGGGCAGTTGGCCATCAAGCGGCAATCATTGGCGGCTGGCCCTTTAAATCTTACAGAGCCGTCATGCACGCCCTAGGAGGCGGAAACACGCATGCCGGAGCACGGGGACTGCCGCTGGAGCCAGGGAAGGTAAGTGAGGCAGCAGCCGGGCTCCAGGGGCACAGAGAAGCACATGGGTGCATCTGCAACCCGGGACATGGGTCGCAGGAGTACTCGTGACATTGAAAACTCCAAATATGTTTTTGTCCAAATGATGGGATAAAATAATAGAGTTATCATATAGAAAATGATCTAAGGCAAATAACTATTTAAAAGATTCTCCAAAGTTTGTAGAAAACTGATGAGTCAAAGACCACAAGTAGAGATTAGCGGACACAATGGTGAGGTTTGGAATTCGGGTTGACCTGAATGACCTGGACATATTGCTGGATTGGTGGCCAGAACAGCCAATCTGGCAAATTGACACCCATAGAAACTAGCCATGGCTAGTAGACAATCGTAGCTATGGATAGTTGCTAGGGGTGTCAACAACCACCTGGCCAATCATAGCCATGGCTAGTTGCTACAGGTGTCAATTTGCTGGATTGGCTGTTTGAACGCCAATCCGACAATACGTCCAAGTCAGGCGGCCAAACACCAAACCCAACCATTGGCTCCGTTCATCTCTACCCACAAGACAAGCTACATATGATCAAACACCAATCTCTGTGGCAGAGTCTAAGGATCTTCTTTACCCCTTGAAAGTTGAGTTGAACTTAACTGCAAAGGACCCTGGTTGACACATTGGTTCAAGGTTTAAGACTATAAGTACACCTGCGGACAAAGGCCAAGGATAGCAAACACAGGACCAAAGGCAGAGGAGACTATCCCAGGAGAGCAAGAGGGTTCACAAAAGTAGATAAGTTAGGGAAAGTAAGGAAATAACAAAAAGCAAAGTCCAGGTAACAAGCCAAAGGTCAGGTGAAGGATTTAAGAAAGGTACAAAGAAACAAATAGTCAAATAACCAACAACAAACAAAGGTCAGATAATAATCCCTGCCTAGGGATAGGATTGACCATTGAGTCAGTATTCAGGCTGCATGGTATCATCAGCAGGTAGGTATGGCCACCGTAAAGCATCAGATCCAGCCAGTCATCTTGTAATCAGCTTGTCATTGGAGTTTTTTTTACAAAATTTTTGGGGGAACATGGGAAATGGTCTATATTTAAAATGTTGGGAAAACACATGTAAGGTGTAAAATGTAAAAAGAAAGAACACTCCTCTACTCATTTTCCTCTTTTACTCCAGGGCTGAAAGTAGAGGGAACATGGGTCATACTGGAGAGACACAACACTAGAGTAGGCAAGTTTTTCTGTTAGTCTGGAAAATCCTTGGTTTTTGATGATTTTTTTTTTTAATAAAATAGGGAAAAACTAGATACTCAACATACAAATCCATCAAACTATGCCGCTGCCCAGGTTCCCCCATTGGTCTCAATTCCTGCTTCCTCTTGACATGGAGGAAGGAAATACTCAAACACTGATTGGTAAAACTGTTTTTCAAACTAAATTCAAAAACACACTGGTGGGTCAGGGAAGATTTAAAATTTAAAAAGAAGGAAACTCTACCCCCCCCCCCCCCCTACACCTTTTCTGTTTTTCCACCAGGACTGGAAGTGGAGACATACTGGATTATACTGGAGAGACACAATACTTGGGTAGTCAAGTTTTTCAATTAGTTTGGCAAGTTCTTGGTTTTTGGTGTTTTTGTTTTATAAAATAAGTACTGATACTGATACTGAACTTACAAATCCATGGCTCCTCCCACTACGATGTTGCCAGAGTTCTCCCATTGGTCTATACTTCCTGCTTCCTCTTCACACACAGGAAATAAGTACTCAATGTCAATGATTGGCTGATGTAAGTCACTGCTGTGGCCGGTGATTCAGAGAGTGGTCATTTCCTGTGGGTCAAGAGGAAGCAGGAAGTAGACACCAGATGCAAAGCATAAAGCATTGGAAGTATCTTGTTTTTTATAACAGTGTGACCCATATTTATTATATTTACAACTGTTTCAGTTAATACAAGTTACATCGTGGGGAGTTGGCTCATTTGCACCTGTTTATAGAAAGCAAATACGGGACTGATAGCAGTATTCCTAGACTCCTTGTATGGGGTAGATAAATCGACCCACTGCTGGGAGAGTTGACTCGTCTACATAGTTGGCACAACAAGTTTCATTTGTTATAGCTGATATGTTAGAATATTACAAGTTCTTAATACAGAACAGTTTTGAAGTGAATCGTTCCTTTTAAAGAGTTTCCACATATAACTCATTGTCGAAACCACCAAAGCAATAGGACACAATGCGCATCGGAGCTATAAGATTTTAGAGAATTATCCAACCTCTGATGGATGACTACTCCAAATGCAATTTTTGGAACTCTATAATCTGGCCTATGGCGTCCTATAAATGAGTATGAGTAAATTTCCTGTTATTCATGATCCTCAGCCATTATCATCTACTATGCGTTGGTTTAATAGAAATCAGTCTTAGAATAGGTTAGCAATTATTATAACAAAATAAAACATATGATATTCATTAGAAAAAGTATACGGGATCACAAACCATGACTGCACGGGATCACAAACCAAAGAACATCTCCACACCTGTCCTCATGTTGTTCATTGTAGCTCGGACCAATTTTTTTAATTGCAATATCAGACACAAGCCATGGACTGGTGTGACATTGTTTTTGGAATTCATGTTATTTGTATCCTTAACGTTTAGTCTAAAATACAGCCTCAAGCCTAGTTGGTATATCCTCAAAGGCATTTATGCAATGGACTATGGAGATTGGACACCACCAACACCTGGTGGAGTTTAGAACTTCTCCCTTCATTCCCATCCTTGTGTCAGGCTGGCTGACACAATACACGAGCTTAAAATTACAAATGTAGGTTAGTCAAGCACGAATCAACCTGAGCTGGATCACTCATACACAGCAGCTGGGGGATGGTGCAGCAATTGATTATTCTGCCTCCAAGCACGATCAAGTGATTACATCATCCTCTCCTGCAGTCACGTGCTAGACAAGCGCTGACGGAGCCATAGAAGCGACAGAGCTTCATTATCATAATGTTATATCTGTTTTATCAGCAAAACCACTCAGCTCAGGGATTAACCAAGACATGATCCTGCATCAGTGTAGCTACAGCATTCTCAAGGTATGTGTGCTTCATAATGCATCAAATCACATGGTAGGTTTCCTTTCAGAATGTGTTGGAACATTGCACTTTAGAAGGGTTTTCTTTTTATAGACACTAATCTCTTATGCACAGGATGGAGATTTGTTTCTGTTCACCATATGCCCTCCAACTAGAACTTTGGTGATCATAAGAATGGGCCTCCAACTATCCCCATGTGCTTGTGAATGAGTGAAGTACTGATATACATGCTTGACCAGTGCTCCATTATTTAGATGATAAACCTCCACTTGTGATCCCCATTTTCATGATCCCTGTGTGTTTCTTATTGGAAATATCCATGTAGACACTGGAGTCCAATAGTATAATATTTGACATTGGGCCGCAGAGCTTCAGGCTAGGGTTCTGTAGAGTGGAAACTCATCCTAGTGCTGCCCCAACTACACACTATGCATAAACAACATGGCGGCCCTCGTGCTTCTTTCCGCTGCTCCCACTCCTCTAGCAATTACATGACATGGATTTAAGATTTTTTTTTTTCCAAGCATAAAAAGCCACATAAAATAAAATTTGGAAATGAGTAATTGTTCCCATCCTATATTCCTAGTATTATAAGGTGTTAATAGGGTTCAGGACACAGAGGCACGACGCGTATCGTTTTTATCAGTCTACCAGGTTTTATAATAAGAATAAAAGAAAAGGAAATATGGAGGATTTTTTTTTTCTTTCAAGACTGCAAAAAGAACAGTTCATCCTTAGGAAAATATTAGAGCTGGCGGGCTGCCACGAGAGGGAGATTTAAGACTTTATGCCATGCTTTTCTAAAGCACCTTTAGAGGTTTTGGAATGATTCTGGTTGGTTGGTTCTAAATTTGCTTCTTTTCACTAAAACCCGGTGTTATTATTTCTCTGTTCTCAGTTCACACCAGTTGTGTATGTTACTATTGTGAGGAGATCCAACCAAGACTAATATATACAGCTCTATATTACTGAAGAGTCAAATAATAGCTCTACCTATTCTGTGCCATTCACCCCTAAGATACCAGGCATCAGTAAATCCTGAAAGGACTCCTAAGAGAGACAGTAAGAGTCTCAGTCTCAATCACTGTGTGTGGGCAGTGTAATCAGGACTCTACCTGTCAATCACTGTGTGTGGGAGGGGTAATCAGGACTCTCACTGCCAATCACTGTGTGTGGGAGGGGTAATCAGGACTCTCACTGTCAATCACGGTGTGTGGGAGGGGTAATCAGGACTCTCACTGTCAATCACGGTGTGTGGGAGGGGTAATCAGGACTCTCACTGCCAATCACTGTGTGTGGGAGGGGTAATCAGGACTCTCACTGTCAATCACTGTGTGTGGGAGGGGTAATCAGGACTCTCACTGGCAATCACTGTGTGTGGGCGTAGTAAACAGGACTCTCACTGGCAATCACTGTGTGGTGGCGTAGTAATCAGGACTCTTACTGTCAATCAATGTGTGTGTGAGGGGTAATCTGGACTCTCACTGCCAATCTGCCAATCACTGTGTGTGGGAGGGGTAATCAGGACTCTCACTGGCAATCACTGTGTGCGTGAGGGGTAATCAGGACTCTCGCTGTTAATCACTGTGTGTGGGCAGAGTAATCAGGACTCTCGCTGTCAATAACTGTGGATGGGGGGAGTAATCAGGACTCTCATTATTGATCACTGTGTGTGGGTGGGTTAATCAGGACTCTGATTGTCAATCCCTGTCTGTGGGCGGAGTAATCAGGACTCTCACTGCCAATCACTGTGTGTGGGCGGGGTAATCAGCACTCTCACTGTCAATCACGGTGTGTGGGAGGGGTAATCAGGACTCTCACTGCCAATCACTGTGTGTGGGTGGGGTAATCAGGACTCTCACTGCCAATCACTGTGTGTGGGCGTAGTAATCAGAACTCTCGCTGTCAATCACTGTGGATGGGGCGAGTAATCAGTACTCTCAGTGTCAATCACTGTGTGTGGGCGGAGTAATCAGGACCCTCACTGGGAATCACTGTGTGTGGGCGGAATAATCAGGACCTCAACATCAACTACTATGTGTGGGCAGGTCAATCAGGATTCTAACCGTCAATCACTGTGTGTGGATGGGTTAATCATGACTCTACCTGTCAACCATTATGCGTGGGTGGGTTAATCGGTACTCTCATTATCTATTCTAGTGGTCTTATCAGTATCAACTACACTATACACGATAATTCTGCAATATACCTATAAAACCCGAGCCGAAATTAGGTTATCCCTCCCCTTTAGCTATGTTCCATTGCCAAATGTGAGGAGCATAAGGATTCAATAGACTTGTTTGGTGAGGGCAAATTTTTTATAGGTCCAGAAGATTTACTTCCAGATGTATGTCAGCATATGTTACCAGATCACAATATTGAACAAACTAAATCATCTATTCTTTAAGAACCCTTGAGCCCCACTATTCACAGTCTTCCCAGTTGTAAACCTATTTTCTGGATAATTTACCCTTTTTATTCACTGTTTTTAATTTTTCAGAGTTTTTGTTACTTATTTTGCATATCAAAAGCCCAAAATAAAATCTAACAGCACAACTGCATTACATTAACTTCTTCAGTAACCTTGTAGAGTAATGCGAGCAAGCGCTAATGCCTAATGTGTTTTCCAATCCTAGATCAATTAGTTACAGTTGTACTATAAACACAGCAGATCTAAGCCGTAATCCATCAGCCGAGCGCAGTATCAAAGTTCTTAAATGAACATCAAACACATTGGGGGTCATTTACTAAGGGCCCGATTCGCGTTTTCCCGACGTGTTACCCGAATATTTCCGATTTGCGCCGATTGTACCTGAATTGCCCCGGGTTTTTGGCGCACGCGATCGGAATTTGGCGCATCGGCGCCGGTATGCACGCGACGGAAATCGGGGGGCGTGGCCGAACGAAAACCCGACGTATTCGGAAAAACCGCCGCATTTAAAAAAAAATTTGTGTCGCGAAAATTTCACTCACCTTCATCTTGGATAGGCCGGTGTATTTCGAGGCATTCCAGCGGACTTCAGCGCAGCAGCGCCACCTGGTGGACGTCAGAGGAACTGCTTTGATGAATCCCGGCCGGACCCGAATCCAGTGCAGAGAACGCGCCGCTGGATCGCGAACGGACCGGGTAAGTAAATGTGCCCCATTGTTTTCAGAGGACAGAGCAATGCGCACAAACTTTAGACGGCCGTAGAAAGTGAAAAAACAGAAGTGACATTCATTGTCCTCTAGTTTTCCATCCAGCCTCGCAGACGGTGGTGTGGATGTAGTGAAGCATGTAAAATGTCTCCCCAACCTCCAGTCTTTAGTAGAGTGGAAGACCTGTGATAAGCCAATATAGGCTGCTCTATAGGCTGTAACTCAATGGGAATTTGGCATTTGTTGCCGGCATACCTGTCCATTATCAATGCAAGATATTGGAAGTTTCCTTAAAGCACAACTTTTTTCAACAAATCAATAGATCTAGGGATGTAGAATAAATTTACCAATCACCTATGTGCAGCATAGCAGTACTTGCTATCTTCCTCAGTTCAGCCTATTCCTGAAGTAGCTGCCTCTCCTGACTAAGCTGACAACCCCTTTGAAACTGTCCAGTAAACAACTCTATTAAGTGGCTTCTGCTCCCTCTGGAGGGAGGAGGGGGAGGCCGTGTGACAGTGCTCTGTGTGTACCTTACTATGTGCAGAAGTCTCCTAGATAGAGAGGTAAAAAGTCTCCCCTGTTTCTTATCAGTTCCTGTAATTCTACAGAACTTTCTCTGTCTTTCTCTGCACCTCAAGCTGTGTCATGCATCCTCTGCAGCCCCTTTCTCCACCTTCTGCTGACCTGACATTTTCAATACAGGAGGGAGCTGTTAACTTATGTGCTCACACAGGACAGGCTATAAACTTCATGTACCAGTTTCACTGCTGGTTTCAACTACTTATTAAATTTTTGATGTGATGAAAGCTGCCAGGCTAGTCCCTATACAAATCTTGTATGTATACACTATGCAGTGTTCATTGTATTTCTCACTGCTTTTACTGCTAAATTACTTAATGAGAGAACACAAGACAACATGGGAAATGTGGACACCCTAAATTTCAAAATGACTATATAAAAATACACACCGACTCCCTTTCGAGTTTCCTAAATTTGCACTTTTTTGCTCTTTTTTTTCCTCATATAAACATCAACATTATGTAAAAGGGAAAATCAATTTATTCGTCATATTGCACAAAGTTCATAAATAATTAATATAAAAGCTCTCACGGTTCACACATGTATTGGCGTCCAGGTAAGCTAAGTGCAAGGCTGCAATGTTTTGGAGATGTGGTTGAAAGACTGCACTGTACTGTTTTCAAGTGTATGGACATCCTAAATTTGACTTAGCTTCAGGGCCAGTGCAGGAAGAGGTTAGATTCCGCCCACTTCACTGTAGCTAAGAAAACTTTTTGACAAGTAGCTCCAAAACAGTAAGTTCCATAACTCTGGAAAGAAAAGGGCAAACAGCACAATCTCAGCATTGTTCTGTTTGTTTTTAAAGGGAGAATCACAAATGGCAATTTGGTAAAACAGTTGGCTCCACATTCTAGTGGCAGGATGTTGTAACAACAGTCATGGCTCCAATTTATTTTCAAGTGACTGCAGTGAAGGTGCACAACCTCTACGATGATACGGAGCGAACTGCTTTTTGCTCAGTGCACTCTGTGTATGTGGTGGATTCTCTATCCACCATCTATTGATAGCCTATCCTGTGGATAACCCATTGGTAATTTCTGGCCCACTCCTTTAAAACCAATTACATAAATACTGAGAAGAGTGTTATGTCAGTTTTATTAACGGTGGTCAAACACCCAAAAGTTGGTGGAACCCAATGATTTAGGCCAACCTTTTAGAGGGCACAGATTGGAAGAAAGAATGGTCAGACATGCCCAATCTTTTTGTCCTCAGGTAAGGTAATCAAAAAATTGTAATGCCTGGCCAGAGCTTATTCCCTTCCCCTAGTGAGCTACAAATGAATGTTTATTAGGGGAACGGGAGGAATAGAAATCAGTTGACTGAGCAAAAATGAGTAGGACCAGTTTAACCATACATTTGCTGTAGACAAAAGAGGGCATCACCTAATCCTGGATGAGTACATCACCCCATTGTCATAGCCACTGGTCCTTCAACCACAGCTCTTAATATTTGAATATTTGAATATTTGAATATTTTTTAAATGTAAATGTATGTGTATATGCTATCAGGGCATTGGAGAAAGGTGGACTACCAAAAAACAACATTAGTTGATTGTTGGTGGTCCCTGAGTGTCTGACCTCCACAATCTGATGACCTATCTTATAAATGGGCCATCAATATATCTGATGATTGGTTTGTTGACCTCCATGTTGGACCTCTTATGATTTGAACATTATACAAGGGTTAAGTTTACAATAGGTATAGGTAATCTGCCGATAGGTGGGCCTTAAATGTTGGATCTGATATTGATGGCCATTCCTATGTCATCAATGTACATATACTGGAAAAATCCTTCGAGGACCTTATCATTAATCAACTTGGTGAGTACCAAAAAGAAGTCCAATGAGATCTATCGCAGCCTAGATCTACAAAGACTTGTATTGGCGTGACCTCCGACTTCCTTTTGAATTAAAGTCTTTCTTAAAATATCAGAGAACTGTCCCAGGATTACGTGATCCTAGAAAATCCCTTGAGTTACATACTGTTCACTTGTCCACGTGGCGCAACAAGAACCAAGGCGCTGAGGTGGTTAATGATTCCAGATAAAGTTTAATACCTTCTCCTCGGACAAACGCGGCCAACAATGCAAGGGGTTGATCAAGCGCTTGTATATCAAAAGCACATTTTGCTGGCTCGGCACAAGAATGCAGCATGTTGAAAAACATTGGACGGTAAAAATGCGTGTGGGCTAATGGTGTACAAAGAAACGGAGCAACATCTGTCCAAATCTTTTAAAGATTACACGCTGCAATGTCTGAAAGATAGGATCAGGGCTCGGAGAAATGGTCTGGAAGGGAGAACAAGCTCGAAACTTTGTTCTTTCTGAAAAATGATTGCAATAAGCTGATTACTTTGTGTAAGCAAAACTCCACGTACAGTCAACTGGAGAGGTAAACAAGGAACCGGTTCCAGTGGACGAGGCGATGTTTACTAAACCGAGCGCTGGCACAAATTGCCAAGAATCGGGAGGAGATTGATTGGAGAGGGCCTCTTACTAAAAGTGAAAACACTTGTAAATTCCATGTAAGACGCACATAGTTATGCCTTTCAAAAATGATACATCAATGGGATATTTCCACGAGGATAGCCATAAAAGGCAGAGACTGGCTCTGAGCTCAATGTTCTGTATCCCAAGTCCAATCGGGTCTGTAATTTGATGTGCGTCATTCTTGATAATTGAGTCCAGTGCTATTGAGTTACTTACCCATCCGGTTTATCGGTGTCATGACACTGTCCCTGTGTGCCCAGTGTCCCTATGGTCGAAGTGTCCCCGTTCAGCCCCGTTCAGTAATAGAGGACATCTTCCTCCACAGGCGTTATTCATATAAGGCCCTTTGGATTAGCAACAAACCAGTCTCCTGGCACAATAGGTCCACAACTCACTGTCCGTTGCCATTGGCCCATATTGTGCCCTGGAATTTTAAGATTTTTTATGGATATTGTATTGTGAAGTTATTTTTACAGAGGCACCTGAGTGTGTCACATGCTATGCCAAGGGCCCCCCCCCCCCCCCATACAACAATGCTATGCCTAGAATCTGTAACAAGGAACTCAACTATTGTCAAATGCAGGTTTTTTCGCCTTATTAAGCGTAATTTTTTTTTAAAAAAGGCCCAATTTTGTTACGCAAATCAAACCATTGCCTCTCCTAAGCATGGTCAGGACTGGCGTGTTATTGCGCAATTATTTGCACCCATATAGGAACAAATCAGTGCCTATATGGAAGCAGAAGAAATACAAATACAAATTAGACGCAAACCAGGAAACTGCTACACAGCGAACTCCGGCGAACTGATGGAAAAAGGTACACAAATTGTGCAAACACCTCAATACGCTTAACAAGTCACTAAAATACAACCAAAAATGGCACATCAGACCAAGATAAATGACCCCCATTATGCTTTAAAAAGGTGCTGCGTATCCAAAACGTCATCACATGGAATAAAGACACCCTGAATTCACTTTACATTTAGGGGGACATTAATCATAGTGGGTTTCAGGTTCGCCTATTTTTGCGCCTGGTTTGCTCTTCTTTTTGGCTCCTGATCTATGATGGATCTGGTTCTGCCTTAGTAAATGCACTTTGGATTTGTCTCATGTCCGATGATTTATTTGCGCCTAAATTAGCGCCAAATTTGTCTCAAATTTCTCATTTGTGAGCAATAATGAAATGAGACTGAGAAAATATGACAGAACGTTCAGGGCTTCATCACTGCTCAAAACCTATCATTGTGATGTAACTGCAGGGACTAAAAGTGACAGAGATGTAAAAAAAAAAAAAAAAATTCTTGCTGAGATGAGTCTTTTCCTTTTTTTTATTATAATTTACAGTAAATGGAGACTGATAATATTCTCACATCTGTACAATAAGACAATAATCACTCCCAGAGATGATCCCATAGACAATGATGAAGTCGTTACTGGAGAAATTTTACATTTTAAAACTGCTGCGAAGTATTTTCCATGTTGCATAGAGGTTATTCTTCATTTGGGAACCTAAAATGTATGTTTTTAGTAATAAAAAGGGAAGTTTTTTGGAAGTGCACCTGCTCAGAGTAGGTGCATTTTTGCGGCCTTTTTTGCGCCTTTTTAGGCGCAAATTAGTGATAGATCCCGTGCAAACATCTGTATAGGAGGCACTCACTGGGGGTCATTTACTAAGGGCCCGATTCGCGTTTTACCGACGTGTTACCCGAATATTTCCGATACTACTGGGGGCAAGCTGTATACTACTGGGGGCAGGCTGTATATTACTGTGGGCAAGCTGTATACTACTGGGCGCAGGCTCAAGTCAATAAGCTTTCCCAGTTTTTGATGGTAAAATTAGGGGTCTCGGCTTATACTCGGGTCGGCTTATACTTGAGTATATACGGTAGATAGATATGAGATAGATAGATAGATATGAGATATATATGAGGTATATAGATAGATAGATAGATAGATAAATAGATATGAGGTATATAGATAGATAGATAGATAGATAGATAGATAGATAAATAGATATGAGATAGATAGATATTAGATAGATAGATAGATAGATAAATAGATATGAGATAGATAGATAGATAGATAGATAGATAGATAGATAGATAGATAGATAGATATGAGATAGATAGATAGATAGATAGATAGATAGATAGATAGATAGATGGATAGATAGATAGATAGATAGATAGATATGAGATAGATAGATGGATAGATAGATAGATAGATAGATATGAGATAGATAGATAGATAGATATGAGATAGATAGATAGATAGATAGATAGATAGATAGATATGAGATAGATAGATAGATAGATAGATATGAGATAGATAGATAGATAGATATGAGATAGATAGATAGATAGATAGATAGATAGATAGATAGATAGATAGATAGATAGATATGAGAGATAGGTAAATACTATATAGATGTTAGATACCGTATATGATAGATATAACATTGATAGATATGAGAGACATATAGAGATGAGATATGTAAGTAGATAAATAGATTATAGAATATTTTAAAGTAATAAAAGATATGTAAAAATACCAAAGTACAATAAGTAGTGTAAATTTTACCAAAACAGATATTACTACAAAGCAGCTAGAAATATTTCTCCTAGTCCATGAGGGGCTCAGGTGCTATTTATTGTGGGGGTGGTGGGATGTATGAGGGGTGAGGGGGGTCTTCCCAGCAGTTTATGGCTATCAGCTGTGTATATAGTGAAATAGCCAATAAATAAAGTGACCTTGTGTCAGTGCAGCCATCAGGCAGATAACCAGGTGACAGCCGCTGACAGCAGATAACATATAAAATATTGCTGTTATGATGACATCATGTTATCATGGAGACCCCTGACCAATTCTCCTACATCCACGGCCCCTCTTGTAGCCCCCATAACAGTGCATCCTCCCTTAACCATATATCGTGTCTCTCAATGACATTGAAGGTGAACACTGACGGGGAAGCTTTGTACTTGTAGATGGTAATTTATGACTTTTGTCTGTTTTATAGATTTATGAGCGGCGTGATTTACTATGAGGTCATTGTGCTTTGTCTGTATTTTATGCCTTGTCTTCTCCGAATGACGAGTGTGATGGCCGGATGTTGCTCAAGTGCTTGTAATTGTCAAATGTATATAATATATTTTTAATTTTTAATATTTTTTTATTACAATAAATATTTTTGGGTCAGAGAGGCCCCATCCCCTGTACCGTATGTTTTTTTTTTGCATTTTAATGCTGCTGATTCCCCATTATTTTTAAATTATATTAAAGTGGATGTTTGATAATTAACATTAATTAATTTTTTCATCGGGTTTCCCAAATTTTTTCGATTTGCGCCGAATTGCCCCGGGTTTTTGGCGCATGCGATGGGATTGTGGTGCTTTGCTGCCGGCATGCATGCGACGGAAATCAGGGGGCGTGGCCGTTGAACTTACCTGCACCAAGAAATAGACGGTGAACTCCAGCGGACCTTGACGCAGCAGCAACACCTAGTGGATATCGGCACACTGACCTTAGTGAATCCCGGCCAGACTCGAATCAGCGTCGGAGAACCAGCCACTGGATCGCGACTGGACCTGGTAAGTAAATCTGCCCCAATATGTATATATTGGTGCACATCCTGCCCTTTGTAGTTTGTCAAGTCAGATATAACATATATGTGATGTATATGTGCTGTATCTGTGATGTGCATATGCTGTATGATGTGTGTATACTATAATTGAGTATATATGCTGTATAAGCTGTGAGTATATGGTGTGTATATATACTATATGTGTGTATATATGCTGTATGTTTGTATGTGGCACTGTATGTGTGTGTATATGCTCGACATTTGTGCGCATGTGCTTAAAAATGAATAATTGTAACTTGCATGTGTGTGTATAGAAATAAGTATATATTTTAAGTGAGAAGTTACCCACCTGGTCCCTCTTTTATGCACAGAAGATAGTCTGCACCTAACTTTCCCAAGGTCCTGAATTTTATAATTGCTTTTTTCGCAAAACCACTTGATTCAGGGATTAAACAAGATATGTTTCTGCATCAGTGTAGCTACAGCATTCTCAACTAATGTTTGGTTCACAATACATAAAAACAAATGGTAGATTTCCTTTTACCAATATTTGGTTTAAAATTTGATCTCCCGTCCACGTGATAACTTTCCTTGGACTGATGTTATATCTGAATGTCTCAGGAACAGGCGCAGATGATGAACACGCAGTACAGACAAGCAGTACATTTTTATGAGCCAGATAAGTCGCTATTTATACGAGAATAAATTGTACATTTACCATATGACTGTCGCCAAGGAAACACAGACCAAAACGCATCCATTTTCCTTAGTTATTGTATAGTTACTCATGTACTCAATTGAAACAAATAAAGGGATGAAGGTTCTGTGATACTAAGGGGCGGTCAGGTTAGACCGCAGAGTCCTCAGTGACCCCATCATGTACGTTTAGTAAGATAAGGGGACCTTCAGGCCTCAGGGCCCCTGACAAAATCTGTGAGCTGAACGCAGAAAAATCTTCATGTTTCTGCATATGCAAACCAGCATGCGGGTGCACAATGGGTGTGGCCACGAGTTTCAGTGCACAGGAGTGTGAGTGGGAGATGCAGGGCTTATGGGGTTATGTGCCTTTAGATAAATTATGTCCCACACAGAGCCCAAGGCATTTAAAAAGGGCATAAAAAGTATTCCCTGAATATCCATGTGAGGTCAGGGTTAAAATGTGTCCCACTTTTTGCTCCAGGAATGAGATAATGCCCCTCAACAACCGTGCCGCAACATTTCCCTAAAAAACTATTGTTCTTACCTTTCCACCATTAAGATAATGCCACACAGTTCTGAATGAAATAATGACCTATCCTGCTAATCCTGAAGATGGGCCCACCATGTGTTTCCTCAATAAAAACATCCACCACACCACATTAGGATTGGTCACCACACCAGGATCGATCATCATTCCAAGATCGGACATTACACCATAATCAGACACCACACCAGGATCAGAAAGCACACCAGGATCGGTTACCACAACTAGATCAGTCACCAAAACAGGATAAGTCACTACACTACATGACTGGACACCACTCCAGGATTGGTCACCGCCCCTGGATGGCATACCACACCAAAATTGGTTACCACATCAGGATCGAACACTACACCAGAATCACACACCGCAACAGGATCAGACAACAAACCAGGATAGAACACCACACAAGGTCTAGACCCCACACAAGGATAGAACACCAAACCAGGATAGAACACCACACCAGGATCAGACACCACACCAGGATAGAGTCCATACCAGGATCAGACCCCACACAAGGATAGAACACCAAACCAGGATAGAACACCACACCAGGATCAGACACCACACCAGGATAGAATCCACACCAGGATCAGACACCACACCAGGATAGAACACCACACCAGGATAGAACACCACACATGGATAGAATCCACACCAGGATCAGACACCACACCAGGATAGAATCCACACCAGGATCAGACACCACACCAGGATAGAACACCACACCAGGATAGAACACCACACCAGGATAGAATCCACACCAGGATAGAATCCACACCAGGATCAGACACCACACCAGGATAGAACTCCACACCAGAATAGAACACCACACCAGGATAAAATCCACACCAGGATTGAATCCACACCAGGATAGAACACCACACCAGGATAGAATCCACACCAGGATAGAACACCACACCAGGATAGAATCCACACCAGGATAGAACACCACACCAGGATAGAATCCACACCAGGATAGAACACCACACCAGGATAGAATCCACACCAGGATAGAACACCACACAGGATAGAATCCACACCAGGATAGAACACCACACCAGGATAGAATCCACACCAGGATAGAATCCACACCAGGATAGAACACCACACCAGGATCAGACACCACACCAGGATAGAACACAGCATCTGGATAAGACGGCACATAGGCATCAGAAATAACACCAGGATAGAACACCACACCAGGATCAGACATCACACCATAATCAGACACCACACCAGGATAAAACACCACACCAGGTCCAGACTACACACGAGTATGGAACAACACAACAGGAAAGAACACCACACCAGGATCAGACATCACACTAGGTTAGAACAGATCAGGTCCAACTCCACATCAAACCAGGATAGAACACCATACCAGGATCAGACATCACACTAAGATCAGACATCACACGAGTATGGAACAACACACCAGGATAGAACACCATACAAGTATCAGACATCACACCAAGATCAGACATCACACGAGTATGGAACAACACACCAGGATAGAACACCATACCAGGATCAGACATCACACCAGGATCAGACATCACACCAGGATCAGACATCACACCAGGATCAGACATCACACCAGGATCAGACACCACACCAAGATCAGACATCACACGTGTATGGAACAACACACCAGGATAGAGCACCACATCAGGAATGGACACCACACCAGCATTTACTCACCATACCAAGATCGGGAACAACAGTAGGAGCAGACCCAAAGCAAACCACACCAGGATTAGATTGGCCCAACCAGAGGATCCTCCATTGGGCCCAAGCTTTAAGACAGTAATGGGCAGAGACTACGAGGCTGTTGCTGGATGATGGGCCCTCAATTTATTTTATCCACTGAGCCCAAAGAGCCTGACACTAAACCACTCTGCTCCCACTGTAATAGGTAATGTCCTTTAGTACTCACCTGCTTTTCGAGACACTTTTTGAGACTAACACGTCAGGACAGATTTTGACATTCCCAATACTCCTTCGCTTCAGTAACAGACCCTACCGCTGGCTTAATGCATTTGGCACCCAGTACATTTAACACAAGCTTTATGTATTAGTAAGAAAAAGCATTGCACGTTATTGATGACCTTCCTATCAAGATTACACTGCGCAGAGTAGCCGCGAAGAACAACATTTATATAAATAATGAGTTATTTTTCTGCAATGGAAAAACCAGAACCTTTTATCTGAAGACAAAAAAAGTTGATACTTAAATATATTTCCTTAAAAGACTTTCATGAAAAGATATTTGTCTTTCCAGTTACATATACAAAAAAGTCTCGGTTACCGAGACCATGAGCGTTGGCTGCGTCTGGAATAGAATGATTGAAAACACTTTTTATTAAAAGCTTGTTTTCGTTTCTTCCGAAGAGAAAAACACCCTTCACTTTTTGATAAGAACCAGGTCGATTGGAATGAGCTTTATGGACGAAGCTTTACTGCATCAGAACGATATAAACACTCGTATAGAGACCTGTGCAAAAGTTCTAGGCAGGTAGGGAAAAATACTGCTCTCAAGAAGCGAAGTGATGAACAAATGATAAAAATTCTTTTTATATTAATTAACGAAATGAAAAAAAGGAAAGGACAAAGCTCTACAGGGAGGTTGTTCCAAGCATCTTGGAGAATTAAGCACAGGATGTGTATGGGTGTAGGCTTTCTCCAATCCTTCATGTAATCCCAACATACATATGTTAATGTGAATATGCGTATGTTGTACATATAATTCTGTTTTTCTGTGAAGAAAAACCTTGCTGCTTTCCAAAAACTGTGCTAAACCATTTAATTCAATATAGCTTATATGCAATACCCAGACATGAGCTATGGATGGATGGGTGTGGTGATGTTTTTCGATGAAAACGAACTACAATGCTAATCCTGTACAAAACCTTTGGCCATATATGTATTTGTATGTTCTGTATTAGCCGTGGTATTTATTTATTTTTTGGGGGTTGTCATTTGATATGCCTTCTTGTGACGTTCAGAGCTCAGTGACTACTTGTGGGACTTTAAGTTCTGAGCTTAATGTGGAGCTGTAGGTGCATAGCTCAGTGACTACTTGTGGAGCT
This sequence comes from Engystomops pustulosus, assembly GCF_040894005.1. NCBI lineage: Eukaryota > Metazoa > Chordata > Amphibia > Anura > Leptodactylidae > Engystomops > Engystomops pustulosus. The sequence continues at coordinate 16,302,534 of NC_092420.1, forward strand.
GTAGGTGCATAGCTCAGTGACTACTTGTGGAGCTGTAAGTGAATAGCTCAGTGACTACTTGTGGAGCTGTAAGTGCATAGCTCAGTGACTACTTGTGGAGCTGTAAGTGCATAGCTCAGTGACTACTTGTGGAGCTGTGAGTTCTGAGCTCAGTGGTTACTTGTGGAGCTGTAAGTTCTGGGCTAAGTGTCTTCTGGTGGAGCTGTAAATGCATAGCTCAGTGACTACTTGTGGAGCTGTAAGTTCAGAGCTAAGTGTCTTCTGGTGGAGCTGTAAATGCGTAGCTCAGTGACTACTTGTGGAGCTGTAAGTTCTGAGCTCAGTGGATACTTGTGAAGCTTTGAGTTTAGAGCTCAGGTGACTACTTGTGGAACATTAAATCCAGATTTCAGTGGGTATTTCCTTTAAATCCACTACCATTCTCTGAGTACAGTTGTTAGTGTCTTCTATGCACACACTTATATTAACGGGGCTGTGTACGTAGGAGTATTATAAAAATGTAAAGCCATATACTTCAGTGGCTTTGAGTTATGTTATGTTGTCTCAGTTCTTAGTAATAACATAGCTAGGACAATAAGTAATAAAAACTCCAATATTATTTTTTTAACTCTCTATAATTCTTGATCTCTTTACATATCAATCACATGAATTTTACAAATACCATAGGTGACATAGAAAATGTATATGCGGATTGTTGACCAAGTGAAATTCACTCCTCCTCTCATAGCACAAACAAAGATCTTATGAGAAAACCACATTACATAACAAAAGAGCATTATGGGAAAGAGCTGAAAGGAAAATAAGATGGTGATCAGCAACAAGATGGATGGATACAATCTCAGAAAACCTTGACGAACCATTCATAAACCTAAAGCAGGAGACCAGACATTCTGTTAAAATACTCTCTTTATGGTTTGGAGTCAGAATTGATTTACCAGCACTAAGTTTTTTTTCCAGGAGAGTAGAAATACCCCTTTTACCATTTTTGAAGAGTATTTTTTTATACACATTCTTCTAAGGAGAATATGTCTCCTTTATATAGACGCTGCTCATCCCCAGACACATTGCAGGATTGGGTTTTCGGTGTGACAGCATGATCCTACCGATGGCACTGTGTGCAGGAGCGCACAGTGTCATGGAGACAGACAGGTCCTACACTGGTGACTTATTACAGGGTTCCAGTCACCTGACCTTCCATGGAGGGAGGAGAAAAGTCTCATACAGATTTATTTCCATGTGGCTTTTTTGAATGCGTATTGGCTGTACATAACACTTGTCTATGACGCTTGTACACGTGTTTTGTTCTGTAGACACTTTTTTTGCAGCAGCTTTTAATGTAGGACTGTGATGGGAACTTTTCTTAAAGGACACCTGTCATCAGGTCTCTGCCAATAGTCCTGTCACCTCTACCTGTTGGAGCAGCTCACAAGGATCCCATCCCAGCCTTTATCTAGTTATTTCATACATTATTCATTGTAAAATCATCTATTCTTTATTATGTAAATGATGCTGGTCACATGGTCAGAGGCAGTGATGTCACCCCTGTTACCCCTCCCCTCTCCTCCCCCTGCTCATGTCTGTGTGTAATGTATAGTAAAGCATGGCTAGTGTGTGTGCTGCATCTGCTGACATGCTGCATCCTCCTAATATACAGGTGAGAGACACAGACATCAGCTACACATGTACCTGACATGTTCTGCTATAACATGGCTGCCTGGAGCTGCTGTATCTCTCCTATACACACACACATGTACACACAGGCTGCAGGGGGCGTGGCCACCAGCACCAGGAAGCACATCATTATACAGCCTCACATCATTATACAGGCTGTCAGTCATGCACTGGGGGTGTGGCTGTGCCTCCCACTCATGAATAGAGTGGACAGCTTGAATATGCTAATGCTTCATTGGACATTTCACAGGTCATTTGCATACAGCTTTAGGACCTCATTGCTTAGGTTTACAGGCATGTAGAGGGACAATGAAGGGATAGAGGCAATGCTCTCTAATGGCAGTTTATGAAAATATATTTAGGGGGGTTATTTTGCATGACGGGTTCTCTTTAAGGTACTGTGACTGGCATTATTACTAGGAGCACTTTGGGCAACTCTATTATGTGATCATGTATACTCTGATATACTGTTATGTGGTGGCGCAGTTTCTTGGCACCATTAGGCCATCCTTGTAGCTATACCCATGCTTGTATACTCCTGGGGAAGTTGCTTGGCTCTGCTTTCGAGTCACTGTAGCTGGGACTATGTATGGTTCTGTCGTGAAGTTTTATGGTTGGCTTTGTACTTGTACAAGTTGGGTTCTCAATTGTGACGGTCACTGTTAGGTAACCGTAGGTTGACCATAGTGGGGCTCATTTACTAAGGGTCCTGCGGGCCCACTTTTTCCGATCCGCGCCGCACGCGGCACAAATCGGCGGGGCGGGCCGGCGGACAACCCGACGGATTCGGACTATGCGCGCGATTTAACATTTCAAATTGTGTCGCATCCAATGCACTTACATGCACCGGGAAGAAGAAGGTGAACTCCGGCGGACCTCGGCGGGGAAGCGACACATGCAGGATATCGGGCGCACGATCTTAGTGAATCACGCCGGACTTCATCTTCGTCGGGCCATCCGGATCGGGGATCGCGACAGGACCGGGTAAGTAAATGTGCCCCATTGAGTTACCATTTTCGTAGCACTGTATTTGCAGCTAGCAACATTGGGGCACATTAACTTACCCGGTCCCTGCACAATCCCCAAACCGGACTGTCCCGCAATTCATGAAGATTGTGCGCCCGATATCCTGCAGGTGTCGCTTCTCTGCTCAGGTCCGCCGGAGTTCACCTTCTTCTTCCCGGTGTATGTAAGTGCATGGCTTGCGACACAAATTTAAATGTTAAATCCGGCGCATTGTCCGAATCGGAACGTTGACGGGCCGCCCCCCGCGTGAAAGCCGGCACGATTGTGACACAAAACAATTGCGTGCGACATAATCCCCGGCACGATCCCTGAAAAGTCGGGAAACCCGACGAAAATGCGGCCCCAGGACCCTTAGTAAATAAGCCCCATTATCTTTTGTAGGGATGTTCCTTTTCGACTGAATCTTTTGTGCCCAGTCCCCATCGAATGAATTAAAAACAACTGTGTTTTTATTGTTTTTTTAGTTCCTTCATCAACCGTTCCATATATTTAAGAACTAATTAAATTTTCTTCTGGAAACTAATGAAAAAGTTTCAGAATTTCCCATGTACCCGGTTCTCACTACTGTTGGAACCCTTGTTTTTACAGACAGTCTTAGATTACGATCATGTGTCCTCAAAATCGACGATCATCTGGTTCAGTTTTTCACCCACATTTAATTATATCCACTGAAGAAAACTGCCCGAAACCCTGAACACATCTGGTCACATTTCAGATCCTCGCAATTTGTTAGTCTAAGACGCTTCATTTCCTTTCTTATTGCTTTGCTCGGGGATAAAACTGGTGAAATTTGTAGTTTTTTTGTTTTTATTCTTTTTTCTTTTTTTTTTAATTCGAGGAAGTTGATAATTCGGTAATTTGTGCAAATCACTTACTTCCAGTTTAAGATAATCTTAATTTTATGGCTGCGTGGATTTAGAACAATTAATCATTTCTTACTGATGGAAAATGGAGAAAATCGGAGGTAATTAGTCGCAAGGGCAATGTGTTCTTATTGGTTTAGTATTGTACATGGAGTGATAGGTGTAATCAGACTATATAGATTATAGAAGAAATTGCTCATTCATTGAGGCACCAAAGACTCGGTTCTGTTGCTGGAAAAAAATTGTTGTCGTGGAAGGAAAGTTTGGAAGGAAAAAGTGAGAGATCTTTCCCATTAAGCATCACGTTACAGTGCTATAGGATACATCGACAATGTGATTATTTAACCCTATAAGAACCAGCCTCTGGCTATCTTTTATTTATATAGATATCATCTTTTGTCTTAATAATTCGTATATCTTGCAGTTTTCACTTCATCTATTGAACCTTCTAATAGTTTGACATTTCCTGTTCTGTAAAGATCACTTTTCAACAGTTTTAATTTCAATATTATTACTCCAGGAAGGATTGCGACGATATGTAATATCCATACATAGATAACACAGGATCACATAATTCACAATAGGTGAGATTCCCAGCTCGCATCCGCCTCCATGCACAATAACCTCTGGACACGTCACATCAGATACACAACTCCTTCCCCAAGAAGACCGTGAACTGTCCCAGACACAGCGCTGCACAGAGTTTGCCAAATCAGTGCCTGTCCCCAATGGGGCTCACAATCTAATCACCCTACCAGTATGTTTTGGAGTGTGGGAGGAAACCGGAGGACCCGGAGTAAAACCACGCAAACACGGAGAGAACATACAAACTCTTTGCGGATTTTGACCTGGGACTTGAACCCAGGTCCCCAACCTTTCTATCATGATAAACCAGAGACACTTAGGGCTCATTTAGATGAGCGTGTCCATTGCATGTCCGGATAAAATGTGGATGTTTGTTATCCATGTGCATTGTATCGGGTTTCTTATACATCCAAAAAATGGTTATTTAATGTATTTTCTTCCCTGCCCAGTTGGTTGTCTGTCAACATTTAAGAAAAAACGGTCTGTATACGGATGTCTTCCATACAGCGTCAATTTTTTTGCGGATCCATTGACTTCCATGGAGTGCATGCTGCAATATTTTTTTCTCACAGTCACTGATTTTGCACATCAGTGAAAAAAAAATGGACATGTGAATAGACCCATAAAATCGATGGGTCAGTATGCTGTCTGCAAAAAAGATTGGATAGCATATTGATGTCAAAAACGCCCATCTGAATGAGCCCTTACTCATGGATCTAGGTAATGTGACTGTGATAATCTTCTTATATTTGTTATATGTGTCCTCCTTCTGAAGTCAACTTTTAAAATTATGCTAAAGAGTCTGAAGGGCACTGGCGGGAGTAACCAGAGGACTTTTAGCCAACTACAGACAGGTTTTTGACTCTTCTCTGTAGTGGCAGCTCACTATCATTGACCTAAAGTATGAGTACCTGCTGCAGCACCTCTTTATTAGACTGATCAGTGTGGGTGCTTGCAGCCAATGCCATCACTAGTCAGATAATGACTACCTTTATCGATACAGCAGAGAAAACCCCTTTAATTGGGCTTGCTCCGTGTACTCTGTGGGATTAAACCTCCATTATTTTATCGCCTTGTAAACATTGAGTAGTTTGTGTTCTAATTTTGTAACAATCTTGTCTTTTCGGAACTTTGGCAACACTTTTCATGTCCTAAATGAGGACAGCGAGTGAAGATATTTGTTACGAAATGTGTATGTGTCCATATAACACGAGACGTGAAATCTGTAGAGAATTCCCTGAAATGTACAATTATGAAGAAGAGACGTTTCTCTGATAACGGTTACAGTAACATCTACGTCATTCAAGTCTTCAATTATGTTTTGGATTTCACACCAAACAATAGTTGAATAAGTGAAAGGTTAACCATAAGTCATGTAAATGACCCAGAAGATCAAAGTGCAAATGTAACCGTAGTAGTTATATTTTAGATGACTATAATGTTGGGAGTCCTGGTGCTCTTAGTATCATGGATGATTATGACGCAATGAGTCCAGGTCCTCCTAGTGTCATAAATGACTGTGATACTGTGAGCCCAGGCACTCCGAGTTTTGTAGATGACTTTGTGCCATAAGTCCTGCTGCTCCTAGTATTATAGATGGCTATGATTCCATGAGTCCAGGTACTACTAGTATTATAGATGGCTATGATTCCATAAGTCCAGGTGCTCCTAGTATTATAGATGGCTATGATTCCATAAGTCCAGGTACTCCTAGTATTATAGATGGCTATGATTCCATAAGTCCAGGTACTCCTAGTATTATAGATGGCTATGAATCCATAAGTCCTGCTGCTCCTAGTATTATAGATGGCTATGATTCCATAAGTCCAGGTACTCCTAGTATTATAGATGGCTATGATTCCATAAGTCCAGGTGCTCCTAGTATTATAGATGGCTATGATTCCATAAGTCCAGGTACTCCTAGTATTATAGATGGCTATGATTCCATAAGTCCAGGTACTCCTAGTATTATAGATGGCTATGATTCCATAAGTCCAGGTACTCCTAGTATTATAGATGGCTATGATTCCATAAGTCCTGCTGCTCCTAGTATTATAGATGGCTATGATTCCATAAGTCCAGGTACTCCTAGTATTATAGATGGCTATGATTCCATAAGTCCAGGTACTCCTAGTATTATAGATGACTATGATTCCATAAGTCCAGGTACTCCTAGTATTATAGATGGCTATGATTCCATAAGTCCAGGTGCTCCTAGTATTATAGATGGCTATGATTCCATAAGTCCAGGTACTCCTAGTATTATAGATGGCTATGATTCCATAAGTCCTGCTGCTCCTAGTATTATAGATGGCTATGATTCCATAAGTCCAGGTGCTCCTAGTATTATAGATGGCTATGATTCCATAAGTCCAGGTACTCCTAGTATTATAGATGGCTATGATTCCATAAGTCCTGCTGCTCCTAGTATTATAGATGGCTATGATTCCATAAGTCCAGGTACTCCTAGTATTATAGATGGCTATGATTCCATAAGTCCAGGTGCTCCTAATATTATAGATGACTATGATTCCATAAGTCCAGGTACTCCTAGTATTATAGATGGCTATGATTCCATAAGTCCAGGTACTCCTAGTATTATAGATGGCTATGATTCCATAAGTCCTGCTGCTCCTAGTATTATAGATGACTATGATTCCATAAGTCCAGGTACTCCTAGTATTATAGATGACTATGATTCCATAAGTCCAGGTACTCCTAGTATTATAGATGACTATGATTCCATAAGTCCAGGTACTCCTAGTATTATAGATGACTATGATTCCATAAGTCCAGGTACTCCTAGTATTATAGTTGGCTATGAATCCATAAGTCCAGGTACTCCTAGTATTATAGATGACTATGATTCCATAAGTCCAGGTACTCCTAGTATTATAGATGACTATGATTCCATAAGTCCAGGTACTCCTAGTATTATAGATGACTATGATTCCATAAGTCCAGGTACTCCTAGTATTATAGATGGCTATGATTCCATAAGTCCAGGTACTCCTAGTATTATAGATGACTATGTGCCATAAGTCCAGGTGCTCCTAGTATTAGAGATGACTATGATGCTGTGACTCCATTCACTCCAAAGGCATAACTAGGAGAGATAGGGCCCCATAGCAGGCTTTGGAATGGGGCCCCTACACGCTCACATATTTGTACACTCACACATATACACACATTTATACACTCATGAGCACACATTTATGATACTGACCACACGGCAGGAATTAGAGATGAGACATAATAATAATAAATAATAATAATCTTTATACAGCGCCATCAAATTCCGTGACGCTTTACAAATCTAGTCTTGTCCTTCTGCTGTCCCCTCCATCTCCCCGACTTAGCATAATATGTGTATAATGGTGCACATCCTCCATTCCTTAGTGTGTCATCAGATGCCGGGACCCTCTGACACTGCGGGTCCCATAGCAACTGCTATGGCTGCTATCACTGTAGTTAAGCCCTTGATTCACTCCTAGTATTATAGATGACTATGATGCAGTGAGTCACCGTGTTGGTCAAGAAATAGTGTGACCATTGGGTCCCTAATCCCTGGCCAAACAAGGCCGTGTGAGAATTGCTTATTTCTGAGGTCAACAATAAGGAAAAAAAGGGTAGACTGGCAGACTTAGAGAGCATCTACCACCAGGAGGAATTATTGTATGCAAATGAGTCTGAGGGGCTCCAGGCTCCATAGGTGTCAATGGAGCCTGGAGCCCCTCAGGGTCAAGGGACAAAAAGAAATTTGTCTGGAGCGACCAATATAATAATAATAATAATAATAATAATAATAATAATAATTATAACAATTCCTATATTTACCTTATATACTCGAGTATAAGCCTAGTTTTTCAGCACAAAAAATGTGCTGAAAAACCCAAACTCGGCTTATACTCGAGTCAAAAAAATATATCTAAACTCACCTTTCCGGCGACCCCTGTATATCTTGTGTGCGATCTGTCCGGCGGCAGCGGCAGGCTATATACACTGGGGCAGGGGCTGGCAGGCTATATACACTGGGGCAGGGGCTGGCAGGCTATATACTCTGGGGCAGGGTCTGGCAGGCTATATACACTGGGGCAGGGTCTGGCAGGCTATATACACTGGGGCAGGGTCTGGCAGGCTATATACACTGGGGCAGGGTCTGGCAGGCTGTATACACTGGGGCAGGGTCTGGCTGGCTATATACACTGGGGCAGGGTCTGGCTGGCTACATACACTGGGGCAGGGTCTGGCAGGCTATATACACTGGGGCAGGGGCTGGCAGGCTATATACACTGGGGCAGGGGCTGGCTGGCTATATACACTGGGGCAGGGTCTGGCAGGCTATATACACTGGGGCAGGGTCTGGCAGGCTATATACACTGGGGCAGGGTCTGGCAGGCTATATACACTGGGGCAGGGGCTGGCTGGCTGGCTATATACACTGGGGCAGGGTCTGGCAGGCTATATACACTGGGGCAGGGTCTGGCAGGCTATATACACTGGGGCAGGGGCTGGCAGGCTATATATACTGGGGCAGGGGCTGGCAGGCTATATACACTGGGGCAGGGGCTGGCAGGCTATATACACTGGGGCAGGGGCTGGCAGGCTATATACACTGGGGCAGGGGCTGGCTGGCTATATACACTGGGGCAGGGGCTGGCTGGCTATATACACAGGGGCTGGCTATATACTGGGGGGGGCTGTGACCAATGCATTTCCCACCCTTGGCTTATACTCGAGTCAATAGGTTTTCCCAGTATTTTGTGGTAAAATTAGGGGCCTCGGCTTATACTCGGGTCGGCTTATACTCGAGTATATACGGTATATAGTGCACACAAGATTACGCAGCGTTGCACAGAACTTGCCAGATCATTCCCTGTCCCCATGGGGCTCACAATCTAATCAACCTACCAGTATGTTTTTGGAGTGTGGAAGGAAACCAAAATAAAATATACCTGTTCCAGCTTGCATACAAATTTAACTTAAGTACAAAGTTTCTTAACTTAAGTATAGAAACTATCTTGTATGTAACCCAGGGACTGTCTGTCTATATATATATATTATACCAAGTATTCTAGAATTGCAGCGATGACACTGTAGTAGTAAAACAGAAGCGCCAAGTCAGCGAAGATAATGAGCGTTATACTCTGGTCACACATCACTTTTATCGTTCATCTGCTAGTTGCAAAAATGATGGATTTTGACAATAGTTCATGTCTCTTAAGTGAGATTTTTCGTGTCGTACGTCATAACCCTGGGATCATCCGAATCATATAGAAACATGAGGAACAGATGCGTGACACACTACATAATGAGCGCATCCAGGGCAGAACACATATGACTGCGAGTCGCCACGGACAGAAATATTAGATTTATGACAGCTTGTCTCCGCTCACAGACACATCGATTATAGGTCATAAAGTTATAACAGGTGAGGGAGGGGGGAATATTCCCGCTATGGTCCAATACAAAAAAAACAAAAGAAGAAATGTTGACTCTATATCACGACCTCAGTCATAGTGGTAGATGGACAAATGGATGTTACATGATGGTGTCAGTAATGGCCATGGGTCAAAGATGACGGGTCCCATTGCCAGGGCCCTTGGGTGATGGAGCTTCAAAGCAAACATCAAGTCCCAGCCGTTGTCCTGCCTATTACAAGCCATGTATGTTACCGTAGCGGGCATGGTACCCCCCAATATTTCCAATTTTAGTGCCGAGGACAATGCCAACAACAGTGCCCCCAATAATGCCAACCACCATGCCCCAGTGAGAAGTCCTGAAAACATCAGCCATCACATAGTCTATGGCAGTGACGGCGAACCTATGGCACGGGTGCCAGAAGTGGCACTCGGCGCCCTCTCTTTGGGCACCCAGGCCATAACCCAGCACAAAGGTCTCCATTCAGGACTCACTAAGGTAGTTCCTCCGACGTCCACCAGGTGGCGCTGCTGCGCTTAAGTTCCCCGAGGCCTGCTGGAATGCACTGAAGTTCACCGGCCTATTCCTAGTGAAGGTGCGAGTCCAGCAACACTTTTTTTTTTTTTTTAAATGCGGCAGTTTTTCCGAATCCGTCGGGTTTTCGTTCCGCCACGCCCCGCGATTTCCGTTGCGTGCATGCCAGCGCCCATGCGCCACAATCCTATCGCGTGCGCCAAAATCCCGGGGCAATACAGGGAAAATCGTCGCAAATCGGAAACACGTCGGGAAAACGCGAATCGGGCCCTTGGTAAATGATCCCCAATGGATATCACACAGAGGACACATGGGTATTTGCTAGGTAACACCCTTTAAGAGGTTGTGAAATCATTTGCCAGCCGACTATTTTTCTTGCAATTTATATATTTTATTTTATATTATTCTTTATGGTATTTTATATTAATGTGTATGTTTATACATTTCAAATATTTTCTAAATAAACTTTTTGCCACTTTCCTTATCACAAATCTGAACTTTTTGAAACTTTCTTTTTTGGTATCTTTTTTTTTTTCTTCAGCCCATTCCTTGTTCTTGCTAAATCTCAGTAAACAACCAAGGAATCTCCATTCGCTTTCTGGTGGGATACGCTCCCCCTCTAAATGCAACAGCTGTCACAAAGTGCAAAGCTTCCAATAACTGTGGCGGGGCCCCGGCTACGCTGCCCCATGCTGATTGAAAGGCCGTGCAGCTGTCACAGAGTTTGATTGTAGTGTCCGTGCCAGATTAGGTTGCACTGACATTTGAACTGGCAACCATTTCTCCACCATCTGCAAAATATATTACCGGCACACATCTCCCACACCAATAGTACACACATTATAATATGTACAAAAATTTTTTTAAAAATGATAAGACTATTAAAAAAGAACTGTAATTTAAAATTTTCCAAAAAATTGTTTTTCGAAATTCAAAAAGTTTTATCTTTCACAGTTTTCGCTATTTACACAATTTTAAACAAATCTATGTGACACGGAGTGAACCCTGTGGTCATAGGTTAAAGTGATTTACCTATCTTTTTTCTAATATTCCATACGTCAGAAACAGCGCCTTGTGCATAAACAGGCGGAATCTGGAATTGCAGCTCAGCTTCTTTTAAAGGACATCTACCACCAGGATGAAGGCTTGTAAAACAAGCACACTGACATACTGGTGTGTGCCCCCTCTGGTGGGATCTGCTCTTCCACTGCCCATGTTTTTAAGGAAAAAAAGGCTTTAAAATGATGCAAATGAGCCTTAGGGGCTCCATTAACACCTATGGAGCTCATAGCCCCTCAAGCTCATTTGCATGATTTTAAAAGCCCTTTTTTGTAAAAAAAAAAGAAAAAAAAAACAGGGCATAAAAAGCTAAAAGAAGCGCAGATCCTGCCAGTATGTCAGTGTGTTTGGTTTACAATCCTTCATCCTGGCGTCAGATGTCCTTTAAGTGAACAGTACTAAAGCAGCAATATCGGACACAGACTTTGCACAGGTGTGGCGCTGTTTTTATTTTAAATACTTTTTTTTTCATTGACAAACCCTTTAAAGAATACAGATACCAGATTCAGATAAAGGGGGTCTCCACTTAGTTATATTGATCCATTGGATAGGTCATTAATATGGTACTGGTGTGTGGATCCAATGCTTAGAACCCCCTTCTCCAGGGGAACAGAACAGGAAGAACAGCTCTATTATCTGTGTAGTGGCCGAACTTTGTTATTGCAACTCAGATTTCATTTATTTAAATGGGAGCTGAGCTGCAGTTTCCCCAGCTGACCACTACACAGAAAACGGAGCTGTCCTTTGAACCTCACTCTCTGTTTTGATTTGCACTTGGTGTCAGCTGATTGTATGTTCTCTCTGTGTTTGCGTGGGTTTCCTCCAGGTCCTCTGGTTTCCTCCCACACTCCAAAACATACTGGTAGGGCGATTAGATTGTGAGCCCCATTGGGGACAGGGACTGATTTGGCAGCTCTGTGCAGCGCTGCGTAATCTGTGTGCGATATAACTAAATAAAGGAATTATTATTATTATTATTAAAATCCCTTTAAGTGCATCTGGCATTCAAATTCTGAAAAGATTAGTCCAGGATTAGAAAAATATGTTTTACTTTATTTCCAAAAGCGGCGGCGGTGGCATACATGGGTGCAGGTTGAGTATGGTAATGGAATTTACTTCTATTCATTGCAATGGAGCTGAGTTGCAATTCACCACTCCGAAAATTAAAGGGGATATCCATAATTAATTGTAAAAAATGCTGTGTCCCTCCCGAGACACTGCCATATGGGTCCACAGGCTGTGTCTGGTATTGCAGCTCAACTTCATAGAATGTACAGCAATAAGCTGCAATACCATAGCATGTCCGTGGATCAGTGGTGCTGTTTATGGAAAACATAGCCATATTGTTGCAATTATGGACAACCAGGAGATCCAAGATGCACGACCTATGTGATTAGGGATGTTGTGTTGTTTACAGGCACTAGAATGGCCCCAAAGGCCCCGATCTCCGCCGTGTCCACCTCTGGCCTCTATAATCAAACCCCCCTACATATACAAACATAAGCACGAGGGAATTTGTATAAAGTTCACCTCTAGCTATTTACTCTTGTCTGCACTCGGTTGCGTCACACCTCACTCGATGAAGCCGTCTGACAGCCCCAATACTCTCACCGGCTAAAATTTATGGTTCTTCTCCATTATTCTCCCTCTTGTTTTTATTTAAGGTAAAAAATTGGCCAGAACCGATCAGTTCAGACTTTTGTCTTGTCCTCATTTCAACTCGGCTTCAACGTTGTGAAATAACGTGATTATGTGTCAGCAGCGCGGCCATCCCCAGTGCCTGTGGAACGCAGCAGAGACGCAGCAGTATAGGATCCAGCAGGGGAAGTCTTAGGCTACACTGCAACTTTTTGTAGCGTCACTATATGACATTAACTATTTAGCCGCAGTCTAAATGAATGAACTGAGCTGCATACAATCCGGTACGCTGCAGCTGTCATAGTGTGGCCCTGGCCTTAGGACCTACTCCCAAAAATGATCCGCTTTGCAGACTGTAAAAAATTTACAAATTTATATCCCGATGGAGATCTGGTTTTCATCCATGTCTGATACGTGTGTGCATTTTATTGTATCCCTCATAGTCTGTTTTTATCTCTTCCTAGTAGTTAATAGGTTACAAATGGTGTTAGTTCCTAAAGGGGTTTTCCAAAGAAGCAAATTAGAGCCTATCCACAGGGCACCCCATGGATCACGGAAATTGGGTTACAACGGACCCCTCATGGCACCACAAAGATGGCCGGAGCAGCCGGTCGCGCATGTACAGACTGTCCTGTTCACTTCTGTGGAGCTGACGTACTTTGCAATTTCCATCAGCTCCATAGAGTTGCGTGACCGGCTGCTGCAGCCATATCGGTGTTGCTACGATGGTGCGACGGGGGTACATCAGAAAACTGTTCTAGTGGTCTGTAGGGGTCCCTCCACTGAGATCCCCACAGATCAGCAAGTTAGGCCCTATCCTGTGAATAGAGCATAACTTGCTTTATGGGAAAACCCATTTAAGCTCCCCCTACTGGTGGTTTCCTTCATTTAGAATTTTATCACTCATAATTTATTCAATATTCCAGTACGGTAATTTTATGGAAATGCTACAGCAATATTTTTCTTATCCGTAAATCCTTTACGTACCTACACCATATGTTGTAGAAGTGGAAGTGTCACTTATATCCCTGTACTTCTGTCTCTTCACTTCTCTGACCAGACTTCTTCTTGACAGTTAGATTTCTCTTTCTCTGTGCTCTCTGTTATCAATCCCATGATGCCTTGGAAAGGCATCACATGGACAGTTAGATCCAGTACCATTTCTACCTGTTAGGAGAACAGTGTAATGATCCTTCCTACTACACTGCCCGGCACTTCTGCCTCCACACTCCTCTGACCAGACTCCTTCTTGACTTTTAGATTTCCCTTTCTCTGTGCTCTCTGTTATCAATATCATGATGCCTTGGTAAGGCATTATAAGGGCATTTAAATCCAGTATCATTCATGCCTGCTGGGAGGACAATGTATTTGGGCTTCCTTTTACATTACCTGGCTCTTCACTGCTCCAACCAGACTTGTCCTTGATCTTCCTTTCTCTGTGCTGTTTGGTGGTGACCCATCTGTTTTAAGAATGGAAGTACCCTTGAATAAGCAGAAAGAGGTATTTAAATATTTAAAGGAATTTTGCCAACCCAGTGTGGGCTGGGGCAAGAAAGTAAAAGAAAGCATAATACCCTACTCCGGCTTCTGGTGTTGGAGTCCCTCTAGTGCTTCTGCTCTTCTAGTTCTGTGCCCTTTTGGAAGTCCTTGTGGGTCATGGGACCTGCTTTGGCCAGTGAGTGGCCTTTTCGTACCACTGGATGTCACTCCCTCCACGTCACAATGAGGTCACTACGCATCGACGTACTGCAAACGGAACTGGATTAGAACAAGTCCCACTTTCTTTTTTTCATTGACCCTACTGTCCTAGCAAAACCCCTGTACTACAAGGTTGTTCAAAGGGAATAGGAACTTCATAAAACTATATTTTAAATATATTCTGTGCACGTTTTTTGGCCTAATCGAGGTCCAGTTTAAGGATAACCAGATCTGTCCTAAAAAGCTTTAACCTTTAGCCCTTTTAGCCATTTTCCAATGTACTTCTACGATTGATATATTTTTTAAATTGTCCTTAACTTTCCCTCTTCATAATAAAAAAATATGACACTTCACAGAAGAAGAACAGGCTCAACTTTGTCGAGTTTTTCGGAAAACATCGTCAGTGGCTGCTTCATGTCTTCTGTAGGAGTAAGACTAATAGAAGCGATTCCTCGCACCCTATAATGCAGAGTGATCCATGGAGGTCTAAGGGCAGGAGGATTTTTTCTCCTTAGCACGTCCAAGACACAAAGCAGTGGCGCTGACGGTATTTTTCATGTGAGCGATGTGACATAATGAACCTCCACACTAAACAATATCTCCAGCAATGGAGTCCTGACTCCATCTACATGCGGGCGCTGCTCTGTGTCAAGTTTCGTCTCTCAAAGGCTGAGCAAAATATTTGTGCTGGCATAAATTCTTGGAGAAGGTAAAGTGTCATAACATTTAGTGTCTCCATCTATTAATAACACAATTGGCCGACTACTATATATATTTATAATAATGCTTTGTAAATAGCCAGGAAGGTTTGTCTCAGGACCACGGGGCGACTGAAATCTTACACAGTAGCTGACGCCTCCGCGCATTTTTGGGATTTTGTGCTTGTTATCGTTACCTTCTCTGCACCACAGCAGCCGGAAAAATAACAGGACAAACATATACAGGTGAGGGGGAAGGTGTAAAATATATATACAGATTTCTGGAAAGTGAAGGAGAACTAAACTATATCTATCTTTAGTGGTATGTTATAAATCTATATACTGTATCTCATATATATCTACGGTATCTATCTATATGAATATATATATATATATATATATATATATGCAACATCCCCCACCGGGGCTTAGCCTTTTCTTGGGGCCTGGAGACAGCCTGGGCCCGCAGTACCTGAGTGGCTGGCGGTTGCGGCCTAAGCACGCTTGTGTCACGGTGCTTGGTATGGGGAACCGGAGGGCTGTCCTACAGCCTGGCAGGTCTCCAGCAGGGTGGTGTTGGCAAGAAATGATGAGGGAGAGGCTGCTATAGCGTATCTCCCTGGGGCAACCCTTTGGTGTCTAGAGTATGAGTCTCTGTGTGGTGGACAGGGTGCCCGTGATGGTGACAGCCGGAGTAGCAGGGACCAGACGGAGGCAGAGGTTGAACAGAAACACTTACAGTTCTTTATTGGAACCGACAGGAACATCAGCAACGTGCCTTTAACAAGATGGTGGAGTACTGGAGAGGTATTTGGAGGGAGCCACAGGATGTAGATCACCAGCCTGGATGCAATGGCAGGCTGGGAGGTAGCTGTGTCCTGGAAGGATGCTTCAGCTTGTCCTGGAGTGCTTCAGGTATCACCCTTGAAGGTAGGATGATACCCCTTTCCTCTCTCTCTCTGTCTAACTTGTTCAGACTCTCTGGTCTGACTGGAACTCCTCTAAGAGTCTTCTCTAGAACATTCCTGGCCAGGGGTTTTATTATCTCCCCTTGGTCAGGTGGTGGCTGCTCCTCCAATTACCTCTCAGCTCACAGAGACAGGATGCAATACATGTGATTGGCTGACACATATGACATCACATAAAACAATTAACTCCTGCCTTACCAGGCAGGATCTACCACTGCAATGTTCCCCTGTGTCCTATAAGGACTATGTAGTGTGATGTAGTTACATGCTGTGGGGCTGACTAGACCCTACACAGGCTGCAAGCTACATGGTGGGACGTATTCGCAACCACTCTTCCGCCTTGCATCGGCGAGGGTGTTGCATACCCCCGGGGCAATTGAAAGAGCCGCCCTCGGCTCGACTACAGATGGTTTGGGGCGCAGAGGTAGATAAGGGCACTTCTATGAAGTGCAGGCTACATGATATGTAGGGACAAACCGCCCATGGTCCTGGAGACAGGCACCTGGGTTGTTGTCGGACTAAGACACAGATATGTATTTCTAAGTATGACAGTTGGTCGCTAACGCCATTAAACCAAACTGTTCAGTAGGAAAGGTGTGGTGTCATGTACTGTAATCCACTCCTTGCACCAGGGCCTGGATATTTGTTATATAAACACTTCTTCCCTAGCGACAAATATATAGTGTGTATATGCATTACGTTGGCATATGTGACACAATTAAACATTATACTACATAGAGACGGTCCGACACAGCCACACTACAATCTGAAAAGCCTATAAAAGGTTAGTGCAATATAAAAATAAATAAAGCAGCAACTTTTCCTTGAGGTTGGCAAAAGTCTCACAGAAGGTCTTTAAGATCAAAGTCCATCTTCTGGGTACAGCCCTTGAGGTGGGAAAAGTGCAATAAAGATGCAAAGGGTCTCCTCTAGGTGGAGAGGGACAGAGTCCTTTGAAGAAATCTCTGCTGTGGCAAAGGAAGGGGTGCTATCATAGCACATGACAGTGGGCAGTTCAAGGTATGTCTCTTAACTGAAATAAATAAGGGTGAGAGTCCCAGGAAAGTCTCTGGCTCTATAGGGTTAGCGGGCACTCAGCCCAAATGGGATTGCAGAAATAATATTTACAAGAAACACATTACCTGTTAGGGCTTTCAGCCCATCAGGGGTTACTCAGAATCTTCTTCGGTGGTAAGTACTTCAGTGTCAGAAAAGCGTACCTGCCTCCTGTGTGACACCAGCTGGTACTCCTGCAGGTACGCAGAAGCTTTACCTTTTGTCTCCCTTTGAGACCTCCCAAGTTCCGGCTGGGAGAAGATAACAACCTCCTCATCGTCCTCCTCTGAGTCAGGCGCTGGAGTCGGAGTCTCAGCTGCCTCTGATGCTTCAGGGGTTGCAGACTCTGGAGCCGGATCATCCTCCACAGGCAGCAGTATTGGAGACTGCGGTGGAGATGATGGTCTCTCCGGGGTACCTCTTACTGGAGTGGAAACAACAAAACAGAGTTGAGGCACAGTCACAAGTTCTAAGAAACTGGGGGTAGGTGAACACAAGGAGGTCTGTAAGTTGGGGGTCGAGGTGAGAGGTGTGGACATAGGGGCAAAAGGACGAAGACATCTCTTCAGCCGGTTCCTATGTACCCGGAGTGGTGGACGGTCTCCTCTTGTTGCGCAGCCACACTCGATCTCCTGGGGCAAAAGGCTCAGCACAGGCATTACGATCGAAGTCCCTTTTTTGTTTCTCCCGGGCCTCTTCCAACCGCAGATCCACAACTTATCTGGCATCCGCCAGGCGCCTCTGGTGTTCGTGAACCCAGTCAGTCTGGGGGAGTAAAGACTGGGAATCAGGGGACTCCATGTCCCAGGTCATATCCGCAGGGAGATGGCCGTGCCTCCCGAACATCAGATAATACGGGGTGTATCCTGTGGAGCAATGAGTGGTATTGTTGTACAGGTACACTAATTCGGGCAACAGTTTTGGCCAGTCAGCCCTTTTTGCAGGGGTCAGAGTCCTCAGCATATTGATTAGAGTCTGATTCATCTTTTCACAAAGCCCGTTGCCTTGGGGATGATAGGCTATGGTCCTCAGCTTTTTGCAGCCATATAGAGTGCACAGCTCCTGGAAGACTTGGGACTCAAATGCTGTTCCTTGGTCCGTAAGGATTTGGTCCGGACAGCCATAGGGGAGGATGAAGCTCTTCCACAGGGCCGCTGCGGTGGTCCTTGCAGACAGATCTCTGACAGGTACTGCAACCACAAATTTGGTATAGTGGTCGATGATCGTGAGAGCATAACTGTGACCGGATCTGCTGGGCTCCAACTTCACATGATCCAATGCCAGAATCTCTAAGGGCCGTTGGCTCACAATGGGATGTAGAGGGGCCCTTTGATTGTGTCGCTCTCCTTGAGCGATGGCGCAGGCTGGGCATTCTCGACACCAGGCTTCGATGTCGGGCTTCATGTTGACCCAGTAGAAGCGTTTTCGGAGGGTGGCTTCCGTCTTCTGAGCGCCAAAGTGTCCGGACTGGTCATGGTACATATCCAGTACTATCTTGGCGTCCCTCCTGGGAATCACAATCTGGTACAGCCGGTCACAAGTGATAGGGTCCAGAGTTCTTCTCTTTGAAAGACCCTGATGCATGTTCAGAGTCTTTCTCTGGCGCCACAATTGAGACAGTTCTCCATCAGCTCTTCTGCGGCGGATTCTTTCAGGCACTCGCCCACTAGAGAGATAGTCCATTACTTCTCCTATGGCGCGGCTATCAGCCTGAAGACTTATCCAGAGGTCCTTTTCCGCAGGGGGCTCTGACTCTTCTTGAGGAGTAGCTGGCGCTGCCTCTGACGGTAAGGAGTAAACTCTCTGAGCATCTTGACGCACAAACCGGGCATAGAACGCTGGCATCTCCACATCTTCCCACTGAGCATCCGTGGAGGGTCCCTCCCACTGGTCAGGGAGACGGGACAGAGCGTCGGCGTTGTCATTGGCCTTACCAGCCCGGTACTTGATGGTAAAGTTGAAGTTGGCAAGTCTGGAGGCCCACCGTTGTTCCAGTGCTCCAAGACGAGCGGTGTTCAGATGCGCCAAGGGATTATTGTCTGTGAAGACAGTGAAGAAGGATGCAGCCAGGTAGTCCTTGAACTTTTCGGTCACAGCCCAGACTAACGCCAGAAACTCCAACTTGAAGGAACTGTAGTTCTGGTCGTTTTGCTCCGGTTCTCAGAGGGAACGGCTGGCGTAGGCTATGACCCTTTCAGTTCCTTTTTGGAGCTGGGATAGTACAGCCCCTAGGCCTTGCTTGCTGGCATCAGTGTATAGGGTGAAAGGCAGACTGTAGTCTGGATATCCCAACACCGGAGGCTCAGTCAACCGTTGCTTGAGCATCTGGAAGGCAGCTTCTCGTTCGGCTGTCCACTCAATGGATACTCGGGAACGTTGGCTCTCTTTTGGCAGGCCCCTTAGAAGTTCTTGCAGGGGAGCCGCCAGCTGGGCAAACTTCATAGCCCGAACGGCATGTTGTTGAACTCGAACAGGCCCATTGGGGTGGTGAAAGCCGTCTTCTCTCTGTCTTCCGGCACCATGGCCACTTGCCAGTAGCCACTGGTCAGGTCCAGGGTAGTGAAGTAGGCAGCTGACCCTAGGGCTGCGAGGGATTCCTCGATTCGAGGCAGAGGATAGGCATCCTTGTGGGTGATATTGTTGATCTTCCTATAGTCAACACAGAATCGAAGGGTTCCATCCTTCTTTTTCACAAGGACCAGCGGGGCAGCCCATGGGCTGTGACTCTCCCAGATAACGTTGGCTGTCTTCATCTCTTGTACCAGCTTTTTCACCTCTTGGTAGCGGGCTGGAGGTATGGGCCGGTATCGTTCCTTGATAGGAGGATGAGAGCCAGTAGGGATGGTATGCTGGATCAGGGTAGTCTGCCCAAAATCCAGTGG
Organism: Engystomops pustulosus; assembly: GCF_040894005.1. Lineage (NCBI taxonomy): Eukaryota > Metazoa > Chordata > Amphibia > Anura > Leptodactylidae > Engystomops > Engystomops pustulosus. Next base: position 16,322,633 of record NC_092420.1, read on the forward strand.
GTGCTTGCTGAAGGCCTGGTGGTGCTTCATCACGACATCTAGGACACCTTGAACTTGATCTGCAGGAGTAAAATCATCATCTCCAATATTGAGCTCAAGCCACCAGGATTGCTCGGCAGGCTCACCTTCAGCACTTTGCTTCACTTCCAACTGTTGGGAAGCAGACAGAGCGGTTTCCACTAAGTCTTCAGGATGGACGCTGAAGAGAGTGGCCACGGCTTGGTACTTTCTCAGATCCACTGGGGAGTCTCCCACATTTAGTAGTCGAATGGGTACTTGTCCTCGGGATACAGTGACTAGGCTCCTGGCGGCTAGAATGGGCAGGTCTTCATCAGCTGGTAGAGGTTGAACAGAAACACTTACAGTTCTTTATTGGAACCGACAGGAACATCAGCAACGTGCCTTTAACAAGATGGTGGAGTACTGGAGAGGTATTTGGAGGGAACCACAGGATGTAGATCACCAGCCTGGATGCAATGGCAGGCTGGGAGGTAGCTGTGTCCTGGAAGGATGCTTCAGCTTGTCCTGGATTGCTTCAGGTATCACCCTTGAAGGTAGGATGATACCCCTTTCCTCTCTCTCTCTGTCTAACTTGTTCAGACTCTCTGGTCTGACTGGAACTCCTCTAAGAGTCTTCTCTAGAACATTCCTGGCCAGGGGTTTTATTATCTTCCCTTGGTCAGGTGGTGGCTGCTCCTCCAATTACCTCTCAGCTCACAGAGACAGGATGCAATACATGTGATTGGCTGACACATATGACATCACATAAAACAATTAACTCCTGCCTTACCAGGCAGGATCTACCACTGCAATGTTCCCCTGTGTCCTATAAGGACTATGTAGTGTGATGTAGTGACATGCTGTGGGGCTGACTAGACCCTACACAGGCTGCAAGCTACATGGTGGGACGTATTCGCAACCACTCTTCCGCCTTGCATCGGCGAGGGTGTTGCATATACTAGTTGTAGATCTTGGCACTAGCTATAACAAAATAGAATGGGTTAACAAAAAATATTTTATATGTATCTCTCTCTCTCTCCGGCCGTCTCTTTCAGTGATTTTTGGTGAGAAGAAAACTTTGATGGATTAGTTTCCTATTCAATGATTCAAAGATCTCATTGAGCTTTGGTGATTCCTTAGATGCGGTTGTCTCATGAGAACCCTCTTTGCAGGTGCCCTGTTAGTGAATATGATGTTTATAGTTTTGGGACATCCACTGGGGAAGACTAATAGAGAAGGATGTGTGATTGGATGGGCAGAGTCCTCAGCCCCTGTACTCTTCTCTTTATTGCCTTGGTCACTTGCTGAGAACGTTCCTCACTACGGTGGTCCACATCATTAAATCCCACCAACTCCAAAGTCAGAAGAAGGTGTTAATGGATCGGTGTCAGTGAGGTTCTTGTGTTGTACAGTCAAGGGAAAACTCAGTGATCTTCAAACTATTTCCCTGTGAAAGCTACAGGTGGACATCACTTTTGAAGGCAACTTCAAAAAGCCCCCAGGACCTGTCACGTGATCTGCTGTACATATGTGTTACCTCCTCTCCATAGACTTTTTAGTATTTATTTTACAAATCAGATGAAATAAGTATTACACATTTGTAAGATGTACTGTTGTATTATTTAAAGATAAATTTAAAGCAGTGTACTCCTGAATGCTAGCGTTCATGCCGTGACTTAGTTGCAATTCCTGGCACAGAGCTTCCTGTATGCTACATAGCGACAACACCTCAGCGCCTGCACACATTATGGCTTATTTACTAAGGGTCTGCGGATCGCATGTCAGACTTTCCAACATTTTCGGGATTTGCTTCGCTGTGACAGGGGATTGTGTCGCACGTGGTCAGATTTTGGCGCAGCGGTGCCGGCTTTCAAGCGACAGAAATCGGGGGACGTGCCATCGGATAATCGGACTGATTCTGACTGAGTGCGGGATTTAAAATTCTATTTGTGTCGCATTCAATGCACTTATATGCATCGGGAAGAAGAAGGTGAACTCCGGTGGACCTGAGCGGGGAAGCGACACATGCAGGATATCGGGCGCACGATCTTAGTGAACAGCTGCACAGTGCATTGGAGTCGGACAATGCACTTTCGGGAGTCTCCAGTGGCCATTAGCTAGAACGACTGTGCACCCACCTCACTAGATATATTGGAGCAGATTTACTTACCCGGCCCCCGTCGCGATCCCGCGGTGCGTTTTCCGACAAGGATTCGGGTCAGTTGCGATTCACTAAGATCGTGCGTCCAAGTTCCTTCATGTGTCGCTTCTGTGCCGAGGTCCGCTGGAGTTCACCTTCCTCTTCCTGGTGCATGTGAGTGCTTGATCTTGCAACACATGAACCCGACGGCCACAACCCCCCATAACCCCCCCCCCTCCCGATTTCTGTTGCATGCAAGCCAGCACTGGTGCGCCACAATCCGATCGCGTTCAGGGCAATTCAGGGCAAAAGAGAAATATTCTGGAAACCCGACGAAGGTGCGGCGTTTGGACCCTTAGTAAATGAGCCCCATGGAGAGCCTACACAAGGTGCAGGGAGAGCATCGGTACAATGCAAGGGGCAGGGAAAACATGTAGCGCTGGCCCCATAGTATGAAAAATGTCCCTGATCTAGAGCCCATTTGAAGAATAGAATCTGTAGATGCCCTTTGATTGAGAACTGTGTAATACACAACATCACCTGCGGGGGTTGGGGGCGGTTTGCAGGAAAGTTAAACAGTTTCTGCTAGGACCACCCACAAAGGCCATTGGTGTGTCAATAATGATCACTGATCTGCAGGAGCACTAACATCACTACCGTATCTAGCATCATAGCTATTGTTTTTGTATTTCAGAACTGTGCCACCTTTTAATTACTTTTTATGATAAATTTTTATGGGTGGTGATTTGGACATTTGGACTTTTTTTTCTCTTATGGCGTTTACTGACCCACAGACCATGAGCTGTGCACCTGTGTGACATCACATGACCAGGGATATATAACGAGACGTGCACCTGTGTGACATCACATGACCAGGGATATATAACGAGACGTGCACCTGTGCGACATCACATGACCAGGGATATAACAAGCCGCGCACCTGTGTGACATCACATGACCAGGGATATAACGAGCCATGGACCTGTGTGACATCACATGACCAGCGATATATAACGATCCCTGCACCTGTGTGACATCACATGACCAGGGATACAATGAGCCCTGCGCCTGTGTGACATCACATGAGCAAGCAGAAATCTAGTAAACAGTGAGTAATTGATATAGGAAGTATTTTAGGAAATTTACATTACACAAATAATAGCAATTACTTGCTGAAGATGGACAACCCAATTCCTGCTGAATTCACATGATCAGTAGGGGGTCTAAGTATCTTAAATTAATTACCATTAATATTCCGGGGAACCCTTTAAGGATTGATAACAAGGTATTATCCCTCTGCACAATGTGGGACGTTGACCTCCTTCGTTCCACATACATCTCCATCCTTTGAAGACATTTTTTGCTTGTTGTTTTTGTTGGTTGTTTTTGTTTGTTTTTACTCAATTGTTATTTTATCTTTACTTTTTTTTTTTTTCTAAAATCTCCCCCTGTATTGTTTTTATTTTCTCGGCCCCATTTGCACGCTTCCTCCTTGATGTGCTGCCTTTTTTTTATTTGTCTTTGTCCTTTTGACTCTTGGATGTGGAGGCTCTTGGTTTCCCCCTTCACTTCTTCGTGATGGATGGCGAAAGCAGATGGACTTGTGTTTTTGAAGACTAAAGCAGATGAGCATGGTGAATCAAGGATGGATGGAAGCGAGGCCGTAACAAAGGCAGTGCACTGTCAGGCCACCTCTCATCTCTCCGGAGTGGGGCCCGTCCTGTCTCGCTTCTGTTTTATCTCCTTCCAGATCCTATTGTGGTTCTGCATGTGTTGAAGATTCATCTAGATATATAAGGGGACCTCTTCTTCATAGACAGACAATAATGAAACATTGTCACTGCTGGTTTTTTTTTTTTCTTTTACTCCTTTTTAAGTTCAAAAAGCTGGAAAACCACTTCAAGGCTACTTCTTAAGTCTAGGCCGTTCCAGGAGAATGAAAACTTGGCAGCGAATGGTCGGACACTTAAAGTGAATAAATCTTATAAGATTGGATTAGATGAAAAATTATCTTGCGTTTCTGCTGACATCCTTTTATAGAAGTGGATTAACCTTGAAAAAGTTATTTTTTTTCTATTCAGTGAGATTGCACATTGTGTATTATGTGTATTATCATTAGTCTCATGCAGGTTTTTTGGTTGTATTTTAGTGACTTTTGGTTGCATTGGGTAATGTGCGCAATTTTTTTTCTCCTGTGTAACAGTAAACTCGGTTTTGCTCCTAATTTGTCTTTGTGCTTCTCCTGCCTCCAGATGTTTGTGCCTGATTTACCATTAATTTGCACCTTAAATGGTGCAAATAATAGAGCCAAATACTCAAGGCAATGGTATGAGTTGTGCAAAAAATGTGCAACTTTTTAAAAATTTGCACCTAAAATCTGCATTTGACAAAGACAAATTAGAGGCTAAAAAAGACTCACTAGAGGCACAGGGAAGAGGGGGTGGGTGGATAAATAACCCCCCCCCCCCCCCCATAGTGCGTGAAGTACATCTGACTGATGGTGCCAAGTCTGCAGCACCATGGAAGACCATTACTCAATGGTGCAAATGGACCAAAGTGACAAGAGACTGACATGAGGGCTTAGCAATCTTGGGCCCCTTTCTCCTTAACAATATACATAGGAATAACCTATATAAAGTGGGAAAAGAGATAGAACGTATTGCAGCTCCTGTGGTCCTGAATAGAAAATTGTGATCCCATTATAAGGGCCCATAGTGGTGTTGACTGCAGTCCCTGGCACCATCTAACATACAGACTTAATGGTCCTTTCATGTGTTTTTGGGCAGAAAAATATGGTCACATCTTTTGACAAGGTGAGTTAAAAGTCCCAGGACTCCCTTTTAATTCAGTGACGAAAATTATATATCTGAATCCTCCAGTGATAAATAAGAGGACCAGTCTTTAAAAGAAAACCGTCCCCAAATTTCTACTATTAAGCCTAATAACAAGTTCATATAGACTAACTTTCGCCCACACTGTTTTTAGCTTAAAAATGCATACATCCTATCCCCAGAAAATTAACTGTGTAAGCTGACCTGGCACTTTGGACTGAAGATGACTCATCAGTCCAAGGGAGGGGGAGAAGGGACTCGCCAGCAAACATGTGATGAGAGACACAATGCCTCACATGAATAGCACATGCCCTTGGGACACCCTGCTCCTTCAGGCAGTGTGTCAGGTAGACTAACAAAGTTCATTTTCTGGAGATAGGAATTATGCATTTTTTATTTAGGCTTATTAGTGAATATGGTGACAGGTTCCCTTTAAGGCTATGTCCTAAACATGACCACCTTCTTGAAACCCACTATATTGGATCTAAGGAATGTTTTCCCAGCTGGTTATGTAAGATATCAAAGAAGACCTGAATGACCTAGAGCATTGAATCTAGTGCCTTCTACTTTGTCTTCAGGACAGGTAACAACCCTGCTCAACTCACCCTATAGATAAGACTCTTCAGCATCCAGTATCAATGGTACCACCTCTGCTGGAGCCCCCACAATTGTCTGTGCAGGGACACACCTCAAAATGGCAACACCCCATTATCAATGTATTCATAGATTTACAGGGTGAATAGCAGAGCAACTGTAGAGTTGTTGGGGGGAAATCTATCACGGCTTGTACCCCTGAAAACAGGCATACAAGCCAGGATTTTGTCACAATTGCAACTTCTCTTCCCTCTACGGGTTGGTCAGGGGGGCGCGGTGCCAGGCTGTGCAGTGGTAGGGAGGGGGGCCGTGCAGCAGTAGGGAGGGGGGCGGTGCCGGGCCGTGCAGCAGTAGGGAGGGGGGCGGTGCCGGGCCGTGCAGCACTAGGGAGGGGGGCGGTGCCGGGCTGTACAGTGGGCCAGGGTGTTCCTACCCCACACCTGTGTATGGGTGCAGGCTATGGTGCAATTCTGCTCCAGGTCACGCCTTGGCGTAGAAGTACCCCAGTGGCGCAGTGCTGCACTGCAGTTCGTCATTATTTATTAGGAGACCAGAGCCTCCTGACGTTGTGAACTGCAAAGAGAACTCATATCCAACTTGCTATGGATAAAGATCATCCAGCGGACCATGGTTGTAACCTAACAAAATTATCATCACTATATAAGATGACTATAGCTTAAAAGACCAGAGCCTCCTTATGGATCCGCATGTGTTGGGCCGGGGGCACCATCATTACCTGGCACTCTTAGCTCCATAATATGATAAATATGCCCCATAGCCTTGATTTATTGTGGGGACTCTTTCTCTTATAAACTAGACCCTTCGAGAGAGGGGAGAAGTCCTCCTTAAATGCGCTACACCATACAAGCCATTACTATATACTCACCCTGCAATATTTGCCTAATAATTGTCTAATTTCTGGATGATTGGCACCTGCCGCTCGCCCCCTGACCCTGCCAGTCCCCTTGTAATGACTTTACAATTAGATAAGGCCTAGTAGCTGCTCCCTGCTGGGTCCTCCAGCCCATGTGAGATACAGATGCACTTTCCTTCCACACAGGAATGTTTTTATGGGTCTGGAGATGTGTGTTTTTCAGATGCAAACGACATCACAGCGGGGATGTTGCCTCTGTTTAAACAATGCCCTGGTGCATCCATTAGCGCTGGGAGCCCCATGCCCCTTTGAAGTCTGTTTGCATTCCATTGCCATTTCAGATACACATTTTCAGTGGGTGAAAGAATCACAGACTCTGCCGGATGATTTATGGCTTTTACACCTCGGTGTGAGGGAGGTCCAGGGGCTCTGTTGACAGTGATTTTTCCAGCTCTGTGTGACTTTCACTGAACAAATGGAATCCATACAGCCTGGAGGGCCATAAGTACTTTCACACTACCGTACAGTGCAGGGAGCCTAAAGGGACTCGAAAGTTGTTGTACAAGTAGAGGCCATCTAGGGATCTTTGCGATCAGTCATTTCGAGAGAGAGAAAAGGAGAATTTTATACAATACAAAAACTTTATAATCTGTCACTCAACTAATTTGGAACGTTCTTGAGAACTTATTGAGAGGGGCCTATTGCTCCGACCTACGTTACACAGACAGTACAGGGATCTGAGAAGCCATTGATAACACTTGGAGCAGACGTTCTTACTACAATAAGACTTATACACCTCCCCAAAGGGTAAGGGATGTCTGATCCTTGGGGGGGATCCTAACAGAAGTGGGAATCGTATATAATCCAAAAGATTAAAACTGGCCAATGGCCACCCAAACCACCCACCAAATTTCATACCGAGAAGGACCTTCACCCATGAAATCCTGGTACATTTGTTCCTGCTCTCAATACACATGTACTAAAGAGCCATTTCGGGACCTAAATTCTCAGGCACCTTTTAGGGGTCGTTCGGGATTGGTTACTGGTTGGTTACAGTGGCTTAAACGGAACCTGTTATGGTGATTTGGGACAATAAACCACCTCCAGGTCCTTATGGACCAGTGCTTTATTGTCCCAAATCGCCCTGTAGTATTTTTAAGTGATCGCTTAAAAAAAAAACTTTATAGTCATTACCTTTGACGCCTGCGCATCTTGGCAAGTGAAGCCGGCGTAGGTACGGCGCATGTGCAATAAGGCCGGGGCCTTATCCCAGTTTCACTTGCCGGATTGCTAGAAAAGGTTGACGTACCGGGATCTTCTGATAAGTGCATTCTGCCTCATTTATTTTTTTTTTATTATTTTTGTTACAGCCATTTAACAGTTCAATAGTTCAATTTGAGATCCTAAATCACAGGTCCATAAGGACCTGTAGTTGTTTTACAGCCCTAAATCAACCTAACATGTCCTCTTTAACAGGGCGATGTAGAACAAGTGACCGGGACTCATTGAGGCCCCTGATTTGGTTCCATGACCACCAGCATTTCCGGGAAAAAAGTTTTTGGAAAGCAGGCCATTGGAATTTATTTTCTTTTTGAGTATTTGCAGAGCTGAAATCCCAACATGTACTTTAGCCTGACAATTGCTATAGATGGTAATAAAATACAACAATAGAACAGGTCATGACAGTGAACAGGACTCACTATAGTTATCCAAGCACCAAGCTCCAAGTCCTAAAAGGACAGTTTCCAAGTGGCTGTATAAATATTGCCCTGTACACGGAGTACGGTAAGAAGAGGCAGTGCTCCATCTTGTTATTAAAAAATCCAGTAATGCTAAGTTACTAACCTACTATATACACATTTTATTTATACAGTGGGGCAAATTTACTTACCCGGTCCATTCGCGTTCCAGCGGCGGCTTCTCCGCTCTGGATTCGGGTCCGGCCGGGATTTAATAAGGTAGTTCTTCCGCCGTCCACCAGGTGGCGCTGCTGCGCTGAAAGTAAACTCATCGCGCCGGAATGCACCGAGCTGGACCAGGTGAAGGTAAGCGGTCCTTATGCGACACATTTTCGGTTTTTAAATGCGGCGGTTTTTCCGAATACGTCGGGTTTTCGTTCGGCCACGCCCCCCGATTTCCGTCGCGCGCATGCCAGCGCCGATGCGCCACAATCCGATCGCGTGCGCCAAAATCCCGGGGCAATTTAAGTACAAGCGGCGCAAAACGGAAATATTCGGGTAACACGTCGGGAAAACGCGAATCGGGCCCTTAATAAATGACCCCCAGTATGTTAGCCTGGCCTCATGTACATGGCCGTATTAGGCTTGGGTGCCCATAGAGATAGATGCAGCCTTATAGGACTTGTCCCACCAAGGTATCCACAGAATAAGAGATAAGATACAGATTGCTGCAGCGCCACTACAGGTGAAATAAAGTACTACACAGTGTCTTGTCACATCAATGGGTTCTTAGTGTAATGGAGGACATGACAGGTCCTCCGGGTCCTTCCCATTTGCAGAATTCAGTGAGAAGGATTGAAGATATATATATGTTTATACTTCTATGAGCTTTTAGTGCTTAAAGGGGTTATCCAGCCACATCAAGTTCTCAGGATTGGAGGAAAGGTGTTGGTAAGTGGAGGTACAGAAATGGGGTCCGTTGTACCCCAATTGAATGGAGCGGTAGGTCGGACTATCTCTTGCACTGACGAGTGCTGCGCTTGGCCGTGCCATAGAGATGAATAGAGAGATATTTGCATGTGCAACTGGCTGTTCTGTTTATTTGGGTCTGCAAAGGACCCCATTTTCGCTAACTGTGGGGGTCCAACCACTGGGATCCCCAAACTATCAGCAAGCTAACAGCAACTTTATGTGGCTGGACAACCCCTTTAAGTGCAGCAAATGAGCCATTGCTTAAGTAGCAACATCTTAAAAAGATATTACATAATGTTATTCAGGATAGTATATAACTTGTTGTTTGCTGGGGGTCTAATGGCTGGGACCCTCTCACTAATCTTGAGAATGGGGTCTCTTACACCACCAAATAATGGGATGCATGTGCAGTGCTCTATTCATTCTCTGAGGGACGACTGGAGGTAGCTGAGTGCTGTACTCTGCTATAGACCTTCAGAAGTGAGTGGAGTATACGCCAGTAGCAGCTCCATTTTTATGGGGTACAAGATAGCCTGTTGTAATGATTAATAGGGGTCCCAAGCAGTGAGACCCCCACTTATCAGCCTTATCCTGTAGATAACCAGAATTCCAACAAGCTCATCGGTAACAATCTAACTGCCCGGACCACATTGATCAGTACGGACCCCCAGTACTCTGGAGAATGGGGTCAGTTCTCACTAACCGATGTAGCAGCAGGTTCAGCATGCATCCTGTCATTTGTCATAGCATCAGAAATTGCTGAGCACAGAGCTGTGGTATCCCTGCCATTCTCATAGACAATGAATGGCAGTGCTGGAGATACCCCAGCGCTGTGCCCAGAAATTTCTGACACCCCCATTGTAGTGAAGGGAGTGAAAGGACGCATGCTCAACCAGTTGCTACATCAGTTAGTGAGAACGGACCCCATTCTCCAGAGTACTGGGGGTTCCTAAAAAGATCAATGTGGTCCGGGCAGTTAGATTGTTACCGATGAGCTTGTTATTTCTTATGACATGGACTCGGTCCAAACCCTTTAAAGAGGAATTCTGGTTATCTACAGGATAAGGTATATCTTGCTGATAAGTGGGGGTCTATGCTGGGCCCCCTATTAATCATTAGAACAGTTTATCTTGTAATTAGTGAAAACGGGGCCCCATTTTCCGGATCCCTGGGCGTCTGTTCTTGTGATTAATGGGTTAGTTAGACCCTCACAAATCAGATTGTTTATCCTCTAATTGTTTGGATAGGGGATAACATGCAAACTTTATAAGACCCCTTTTATATAATCCCTTATAGGTATTGTTACTCCAGCTTAACCGTTCCAATTCTGCATGTAACTAGAACATCCCTTTAAGTGAATCAGGCCTTTAACTAACATTTGTGTGTATGTGAGTGTATATAACATAAGGCTATGTAGAACATTTCATGGTTATAATGGAAGCAAATCCTATACACCAGAAACAAATTACTGCAAAGTTCATCGTCTCCTTCTCCTCATCCGTATGACGACCTCCTAAATCTTCCCCCCGTCCATGGCTGCTGCCATAATAAATCACGTTTCATTGCGGCACACAAAGCCTTTTGGCGTGAAGACGTTTTGATATTTAATATCCTACGGCCTGGAGCATCCTGACTGATATCCCCGGCTGCAGCACATTTTTTTCCACTCACACAAACATTTTCTCCATTTTCAATAAGTCTGACTTATAATATGGCCTGCGGCCGGGGATCGGCTTTAGGTTAAGGTTCTTCTACATTATAAAGCAGTAATCCTGCTAAATTGGTTTTAAATTTGTTGGGGTTGATATCTGATTATTAGTATATACACAGTAGATGAGGAAGGGACTATTGTTTCTTCAGAATAAGGAGGATTTAATCATATGGACAAGTCTGGATGTGATACTGAACAATGGCTCACTTAGATTTGATCTATATTATGGGGCCTGTTCACACGATGCAGTCATAGTGGGGCACATTGATCATAGGCTGGTGATAAGTGCGACAGACTACGATGGCGGCCCGTTTCCCCCCCCCCCCCCCCCCCGGTCCAACCCGGAATTGCGCCATAACCTGTGTCTGAAGAGCCTGACCACACCAGCCCGCTGCACGACTGGCGTAGAAGTGGAGAAGTCGCAATCCCCGGCCTCTGCATATCTATTTATCTATCTATTATCTATCTGTCTATCTCTTATAATTCTATTATCTATCTATCCATCTAACTTATGTCTATTAATCCATCTGTCATCTATCTATATCTTTCTATTATCTATTATCTATCTATCTCTATTATATATTTCTATTATCTATCATGTGTCTTTTTTATTATCTATCTATCTGATATCTATCTATCTATCTATCTATCTATCTCCTATCTATCTATCTCATATCTATCTATCTCATATCTATCTATCTATCTATCTATCTCCTATCTATTTATCTTTCTATCTATCTATTTACCTATCTATCTATCATCTATCTATTTCCTATCTATTTATCTATCTATCTATCTATCTCCTATCTATGTATGTATCTATCTATCTATTTATCTATCTATCTATCTATCATCTCTCTATCATCTATCTATCTCATATCTATCTATCTATCTATCTATCTCATATCTATCTATCTATCTATCTATCTATCTATCTCATATCTATCTATCTATCTATCTCATATCTATCTATCTATCTCATATCTATTTATCTATCTATCTCATATCTATCTATCTATCTCCTATCTATCTCATATCTATCTATCTATCTCATATCAATCTATCTATTATCTATCTATCTATCTATTATCTATCTATCTATCTCATATCTATCTATCTATCTATCTCCTATCTATCTATCTATCTATCTATCTATCTATCTCATATCTATCTATCTATCTCATATCAATCTATCTATTATCTATCTATCTATTATCTATCTATCTATCTATCTCATATCTATCTATCTCATATCTATCTCATATCTATCTATCTCATATCTATCTATCTATCTCATATCTATCTATCTATCTATCTATCTATCTATCTATCTCCTATCTATCTATCTATCTATCTATTATCTATCTATCTATCTCATATCTATCTATCTCATATCTATCTATCTATCTATCTATCCATCTATCTATCTTTCTCATATATCTTTATCTTTATGTTATCTAATCTAATTATCTATTTCTTTAGCTCCGGACCAGGGAAGCAGCAGGGACATTGTTACCAGAACAACTGAACAATTAACAGAGAATTTGTGTCAGTCACTTGGAACAATGCAATTTGTCATTTCTCAGTAACCTGCAGAATTAGTGTCACCTGGAAGGTGTGGGTGAAATAGCAAAACATACTAGTCCTGACAGATTTATCTAAACACCTCGGGCTACATCCCCGGGAGCCTAAGAACTGAACAAATGACCAAGATGTTCTGCATTGTGCAAACATTTCTCTTCCTCAGTTCTCAGCCGTGTATCATGTGTATAGATATGAAAAGGTGGATTACAGCACAAATCCCCCAATGTTATTCTACACACACAGCCCTAGCCATGAGGTCAGCGTAAAGAATTACTGTTAGTTCTAGAACTAAATATGCTAATTTGGCCCCAGTCCAGGACCTCCCACCTGACAGTAGAGGGGCTAATTAGCATATTATCACCCCTGATTGCCCTGGAATGATGGGAGCTAGAGACAAAAATCCAACTCTGCCATAATCGGCATATGTAGTCCAGGACTGGTGTTAGTAACATATCTAAAGTATATGGCCAGCAGCCCCTGATTCTTAATAAAGGTGCGGTTCCCAGCTTGTGAAGCAAAGAGTTTGCCACGCATGCGCATTGTGTCTCGATATAGGTGTGATTTCTAGATGTGGTACATACACCTACCTTGTTTTTATGACATATCCACTATATATATATGTATATATAACATAAGAACCTTCTCTAAAATGGGGTCCACTGACCCTCTCCTCACACCCCAGTGCGAAGGAAAGTTTTCTGCGCATGCGCACCCATTCTCTATCCAAGTCTACTGGAGTGAGGAAAATATCTATATCTATCATATCTATCTATCTATCTATCTATCTATCTATCTATCTATCTATCTCATATCTATCTATCTATCTCATATCTATCTATCTATCTATCTATCTATCTATCCCATCTATCTATCTATCTATCTATCTATCTATCTATCCCATATCTATCTATCTCATACCTATCTATCTATCTCCTATCTATCTATCTATCTATCTCATATCTATCTCATATCTATCTATCTATCTATCTATCTATCTATCTATCTATCCCATATCTATCTATCTCATATCTATCTATCTATCTATCTATCTATCTATCTATCTATCTATCTCATATCTATCTATCTCATATCTATCTATCTCATATCTATCTCATATCTATCTATCTATCTATCTATCTATCTATCTATCTATCTATCTATCTCATATCTATCTATTTATCTATCTCATGTCTATCTATCTATCTATCTCATATCTATCTATCTCATATCTATCTATCTCATATCTATCTCATATATATCTCATATCTATCTATCTATCTATCTATCTATCTATCTATCTATCTATCTACCTCATATCTATCTCATATCTATCTATCTATCTATCTATCTATCTATCTATCTATCTATCTCATATCTATCTATCTATCTATCTATCTATCTCATATCTATCTAACTCATATCTATCTATCTCATGAGGCGTGTAGCCTCAAATGCAGAGTGAAAGCACATGTACAAAAACCTTTATGTACTGCCTGGTCACAGGAAGGGGTTCAGTGGACCCCAGTTCTTGAGAATGACACGGGTCTGATAGGTGGGACCTGCATCTATGGTGTATTTATGACATATCCTGCGGGTATCTCACAAATACCTGAGTTGGGAATATATGGACCAATAGCATTATCTAGCAGTACAGCATTTCTCCTACTCAGCGTCTTCTCTAGTGACCTCCCAGGGCAGTGCAGGCAGTGAAAACAATGTAAAAGTAAAATCCACCTTGTTATTTCAAATTATATCAAATGAACCAGTTACCTCCAACAGATTCAAGGGAACAATCTATGAATATAAAAGACGTAACATATGTAAAGCATATGCTCAGAAAGAATGTCCATGTGGATGTAGTTTTATGACTTTTTCAGATGTGCACCTTCACCGCCATGAACATAAACCTGCCCCTTCTGTATTCCTCCGGGAAGACCCCATCATTTACTGAGACATAAAGGTCTCTCTCAGCTACTCATATGGTATAAGACCACTGGGTACATGTTTAATATTTCAATATTAAATTTTATGTCAATCATTCAAGTTTTTTGTTATTGTAACAAAAGGGACAACAACGTGTCTGTGGCAAGTTTCATAAAAAGTGAATGGGAGTTACGGAGATACTAGAGCGCTGTGCTCAGCAATTTATGACACCAATAGTATTGAATAGAGCAGCAGGACACATGATCCATCTGATCGGACACATGATCCGTACAATGTACGCGACATCATCACTGCTTTGGTCCCATTGGATCTGAACCCTGGAGACCCGGAATCTCAGAGGTGCTTTCCTAATGTCAGAAAACCCCTTTAAGTCATTAAAATGAGTGGGGTGATAGGGGGGGAAGGGTCAGGTAGGTTCATAGTACGTTACAAGGAACGTTTCTCGTACAGCCATGTGTTTTGCCTTTAGCGATAAGGTAAGAAACTACAGGGAAAATGGCCGCCTGCGGACAAATCGGTAAGGCACAATGGGCGCACCTCAAGTTCCCAAATTCCACATTCAAAGCAAAATAGAAAAAAAAAAAAAAAAAGAATGTAAGTTTGTTCTGTGGCGCTGACACCCTTCTGTCGGGCCTCTATTATAATACAAGGAAGAAAAGAGAAAGAAAAAAAAAATTTTCGGCATTCTGACAAATCTCTGAGATTGCATAACTTTTTTTTTTTTTCCTCCCAAGCCCTCCAGTCCTGCAGGTGCGGATCTCACAGTCACCCAGGCATGTGATTAATGAACTCCAGAGAGAAAAAAATCCTTCTCTGTAAAGAACTGAGTTCAGGGGGAAATAGATGTGGGAGCAGAGCTCAGTTTACTGATCCTATTGTACTGTATACTATTCTATGTACAATATACACTCCATATATATTTGCTCATCTGCTCCGCACCGGACTGATGTGATGTGTTCTCCTCCATTTACACTCACAGATTCTCAATTCTCTTAAAGGGATGTGTGCAGCAGCTCCATTAAATAGTATGGGAGTGTCTGCTGTATTATGAGAGTGTCTGTTGTAGTTTGTGAGTGTCTGCTGTAGTATGAGAGTGTCTGCTGTAGTATGAGAGTGTTTGCTGTAGTATGAGAGTGTTTGCTGTAGTATGAGAGTGTTTGCTGTAGTATGAGATGTCTGCTGTAGTATGAGAGTGTTTGCTGTAGTATGAGAGTGTTTGCTGTAGTATGAGAATATCTGCTGTAGTATGAGAGTGTCTGCTGTAGTATGAGATGTCTGCTGTAGTATGAGAGTGTTTGCTGTAGTATGAGAGTGTTTGCTGTAGTATGAGATGTCTGCTGTAGTATGAGAGTGTTTGCTGTAGTATGAGAGTGTTTGCTGTAGTATGAGAATATCTGCTGTAGTATGAGAATGTCTGCTGTAGTATGAGATGTCTGCTGTAGTATGGGAGTGTCTGCTGTAGTATGGAAGAGTCTGCTGTAGTATGAGAGTTTCTGCTGTACTATGGGAGTGAATGCTGTATTATGAAAGTGTCTGCTATAGTATGGTGGTGCCCGCTGTAGTATTGAGGTGTCTGCTGTAGTATGAGAGTGTTTGCTGTAGTATGAGAGTGTTTGCTGTAGTATGAGAATATCTGCTGTAGTATGAGAATGTCTGCTGTAGTATGAGATGTCTGCTGTAGTATGGGAGTGTCTGCTGTAGTATGGAAGAGTCTGCTGTAGTATGAGAGTTTCTGCTGTACTATGGGAGTGAATGCTGTATTATGAAAGTGTCTGCTATAGTATGGTGGTGCCCGCTGTAGTATCGAGGTGTCTGCTGTAGTATGGTTTTTTCTGCTATAGTGTGGGTGTGTCTGCTGCAATATGCAATTGTCTGCTTTAGTATGGAGTGTCTGTTGTAGTTTGGAAGTGTCTGCTATAGTATGGAAGTTATTCTGTAGTATGGAAGTGTATGCTGTAGTATACAAGTGTCTGCTGTAGTATAGGAGTGTCTGCTGTAGTATGCGAGTGTCTGCTGTAGTATGTGAGTGTGTACTGTAGTATGGAAGTGTCTGCTGTACTATGGGAGTTTCTGCTGCATTATGGAAGTGTTTGCTATAGTATGGAGGTGTCTGCTATAGTTTGGTGGTGTCTGCTGTAGTATCGAGGTGTCTGCTGTAGTATGGGTTTTTCTGCTATAGTGTGGGTGTGTCTGCTGCATTATGCAATTGTCTGCTTTAGTATGGAGTGTCTGTTGTAGTTTGGAAGTGTCTGCTATAGTATGGAAGTTATTCTGTAGTATGGAAGTGTATGCTGTAGTATAGAAGTGTCTGCTGTAGTATAGGAGTGTCTGCTGTAGTATGCGAGTGTCTGCTGTAGTATGTGAGTGTGTACTGTAGTATGGAAGTGTCTGCTGTACTATGGGAGTTTCTGCTGCATTATGGAAGTGTTTGCTATAGTATGGAGGTGTCTGCTATAGTATGGTGGTGTCTGCTGTAGTATCGAGGTGTCTGCTGTAGTATGGGTTTTTCTGCTATAGTGTGGGTGTGTCTTCTGTACTGTATTATGCAATTGTCTGCTTTAGCATGGAGTGTCTGCTATAGTATGGAAGTGTCTGCTATAGTATGGTAGTATCTGCTGGAGTTAAGGATTGTCAAATTGTGGCATGTAAAGTGACACTCCCCCTAAAGCCTCAAAAAGTGACTCATCTCAGGCAAAAAGTGACTCTTCTAAGCTCATTTGCATATGCATTTGGAAGAGTTTTTTTTTTTACAGGTAAACGGACAAGATTTAACATAAAAGAGGTAATTCTAGGATGGACATTTCATACCCTCCCTGAAGCGGCTGGTAGTTTAATAGATAGACAGAGTACCTTTAGATAGACAGAGTACCTTGGTGACAGAGTACCTTTAAAGTTGCCACCTATCACTTATTGCTTTGGTTGTCACCTGTGGTGGGTGCTTTTTTTGGATAAATGAAAGAATTGCATAATCCAATAATGTCTAAAAATGCTCAAAATTTAGTCTAATTCTCGACAAAAAAGATCAATATCTCCTTCTATCCACTTGGTCCTATGACTCCTGCAGCCTGTCAGCTGTCCATCAGGCAGCCAATTAGGTGGACTATGTCAGTGCGGTAGAGAGACAGCTCATCTGCGAGAGCGCTCACCATGAGACAGTCATCCCTCGCGAACATAAACACCATCAGGGGAAGGTCCATTTGGAAGACATTATCTGTGATCATTAAGCAATTACACAGCTAATGTCCTCAGCATGTTCCCGAGATTTTGATTGCCTAAATGCTTTTATTGGAGAAAAAAAAAGATTCAGCTTTCAAGTTTATCTCTGTTTATGGAAAATGTCTATTTTTAGACAATTTGGACCTAAAATACTATTCCTGTGGAGAAGAGAAAACGCCAATAAGTAAATTTCCCAGCTCCCTGCCTCTTCATCAAAACTTAAGATCTGAAAGATTTTCGGACCAAAATGTAAAGTCCAAGGGGTTGTCCACAATTACAAAAATATGGCTACTTTCTTTCAGAAACAGCGCCACACTTGGTTGTATCTGGTATCACAGTTCAGCTTTGGAATAAAGCACAAGAGTAACTGAGACTTGAGTAGCAGAACTTGTGACTGTAACCTTAGAGAGAGTAAAATTGCCAAAAGTTTGCGCCAATACAGGCAGTCCCTGGGTTACGTACAAGATAGGGTCCATAGGTTTGTTCTTAAGTTGAATTTGTATGTAAGTCGGAACTGTATATTTTACAACTGTAGATCCAGACAAATTTTTTTTTTGCCCCAGTGACAATTAAGCTGATTATTGCAGTCTGGGACTATAGTTACATCCAGAGACTTCACCAGAGGTCACAGGGGGCAGAGGGGTCCTTCTGTAAGTTGGGTCTTCTTAAGTAGGGGACCGCCTGTACTTGATTATGATTATATGACTAATGAATGAATATGATGGAGAGTGTGTAGCAAATGATACAGAAAAACTTATTACAGGTGGTCCCTGATTTAAGAACACACAATTTTCTAACGAACCCTACTTACAGACGGACCTCTCTAACCACTGTGACCTCTGGATGCTTGACTTTAGCCCCACACTGCAATGATCAGTTGTAAGGTGTCTGTAATGAAGTTTTATTGATAATCTGTGTGCCCAAAAAATTTGGAAAATCCAATTGGCACCGGGACAACAAATATTTTGCTGTGAAGCTACTGTTCTAACTTACATACAAATTCAACTTAAGAACAAACCTAAAAAACCTATCTTGTACCTAACCCAGGAACTGCCTGTATACATGACATGATTATATATTTTTTTTTTTTTTTTAATTGAAAATTGGAAACTTTTTCAAGTTTATTTAGTTCTTCTAAATTCAGTAACTTGGGTTCAAAATACTTTGAAATTCTCATCCGAGAAGCCACCCTGTTATAAATAAGCCCCCTCCCCGCGCTGTACGGCTTCTGTGGGACTATATTTATAGTTGACAAGTATTAAGATCGACCGCATGAATCCCAGGAACGAGATCAAGAAGCAGCTGAAGCAGCAGGACATCTCCAAACGTAGAACATTACTGGCGCAGATTTACCGCCATAGACTAGAAATGTTTGAAACGTCTTCCAGCAAAGAAAGGACACGTGGAGCGAAACTGCAACAAGCGTCAATGAATCTACACCCGATATGATTGTTTTCACTTGAACCTCTTAAAGGGGCTGCATCAACTCTGATTGTAACCCCTATTAACTGTATAGGCAGTACCAATCTGATTGGTGGTTGTCCAAGCGCTCAGACCCCCCTGATCATGAGAATGGACCCCCATGTTCATGAGCACGTTCATCTAGAAATAGGTTTTTTAAAGGAAACCTACCACCACGGATCTACCTATTAGGGTGATGTCACACGTGACGTTTTGAACGCGTTTTTGGGCCGTCAAAAACCGCATGCGTTAAAAAACACATCCGTTTTTGTCCAGTTTGAATAAATATAATTGGTCAAACCTTGGACTGCTTAAAAGCGGCCCAAAAACGCGTTCAAAACGCCACGTGTGCCATCACCCTTCATGTAGATCCGGTGCTAGGTGCCTCTAACGTATGTAAGGATAGCCCTTTTTAGGGCTAATCCTTTACTCACCTCTATCTTTTATTATCTTTAATGGGGGAATATGCAAATTTTCTAAAGAGGCTACTGGGGCGTGGAGTAGCCGGAGCTGAGGCTGCACGGCGCAGCTACTCCACGCCCCAGTAGCCTCTTTGATCCTCCTACCAGATAGCTTCAGGGCGCAGCTACGAGCAGCTGCGCACACTCGTCTGCAGAACTGGAGTTCTGCGCATGCGCAGAACGCAGGCCGTCGGCTGCGCAATCGGGGCTCCAAATGCACAGAACTCCGGTTTCGCAGACGAGTGTGTGCAACTCCTCGTAGCTGCGCCCGGAAGGCATCTGGTAGGAGGATCAAAGAGGCTACTGGGACATGGTGTAGCCGTGCCGTGTAACCTCAGCTCCAGCTACTCCATGCCCCAGTAGCCTCTGTAGAAAATTTGCATATTCTCTGATTAAAGATTATAAAGGAAAGAGGGGAGTAAAGGATTAGCCCTAAAAAGGGCTATCCTTACATACGAAGATGCACCTAGCACCGGATCTACCTTAATAGGTAGATCTGTGGTGGTAGGTTTCCTTTAAATAATTTTCCAAAGAAATGTGTCCACATATTTTGGTTGAATCGCGTTTTGAAATGCAGTTCATGCATCTGAATGGGGAGGGGCTTGTCCCAATCGCATATGCGTTTCAACTGAAACACATGCAATTGTTATCGAGCATCAGACAAATGGCACTCGTTATTAATTGCATGTGATTGAGTTGAAACACATATGAAATTGGGATAAGCCCCTCCCCATTCCTATTAAATAGCTTTTTAAAATGCAATTCAACAGGAACGAGGTGGAGAAGGGGTTAAATGCTTGGAACCTATGAACTGGCCATTCTGGATTTTTAAGTGAGAGGTTCTCAGCACTTAACGTCTTCCATGTGGAGCAGGTGCACGGATCGGGCGGAAGAAGCCAATTACAGATACACTTTACTAAATTGGAAGAACAGCCGTTCAGTTCACCTTTTGTTCCGGCGAGTTTTTATTTACCGGAGTTACTGGATTCTTCAGCATCAGCCACTAAAGGGATTAAGTGGCGGAGGATTGAAAAATACATTACGGATGGAAAACATAAGAATTGCGACAGTGATGACAATGAGGACAGAACTGCTACATTCATGGTTATAGAAATAATGGTCATATATTCCAATATTATCTACACGGCTTCACACTCCATAGTACAGCGCCATGTGTCCTCCCAGGAGAGGTCCTCAATACTCATATAGGAAACAAGCAGTCATATCAATACAGTAAAGAGATCTGTAGTAGGGCTTATTCACATATGCGTTTTTTTATGTGTACCCCTGGTGTTTGTACTTTTGGGGAACAGCTAGGCTGTATTCCCCTACCTTTTAAGTGATTTTATCCTTTGTTTTGTCTGATCAGTGTTTGCTACATTGTATTTGTATAGCGATTAATAAAGATTGGTTCTTCTGCTACTTCACACATGACCTTGTGTATTTTTCATAGTACAGAAATAATTCACACAGTGATGTCACAGTACAGGGATAATACACACAGTGATGTCACAGTACAGGGATAATACACACAGTGATGTCACAGTACAGGGATAATACACACAGTGATGTCACAGTACAGGGATTATACACACAGTGATGTCACAGTACAGGGATAATACACACACTGATGTCACAGTAAAGAGATAATACACACAGTGATGTCACAGTACAGGTATAATACACAGTGATGTCACAGTACAGGGATAATACACACAGTGATGTCACAGTACAGGTATAATACACATAGTGATGTCACAGTACAGGGATAATACACACAGTGATGTCACAGTACAGGGATAATACACACAGTGATGTCGCAGTACAGGATAATACACACAGTTATGTCACAGTACGGATATAATACACACAGTGATGTCACAGTACAGGGATAACACACACAGTGATGTCACAGTGCAGAGATAATACATACAGTGATGTCACAGTACAGGGATAATACACACACTGATGTCACAGTACAGGGATAATACACACAGTGATGTCACAGTACAGGTATAATACACATAGTGATGTCACAGTACAGGGATAATACACACAGTGATGTCACAGTACAGGGATAATACACACACTGATGTCGCAGTACAGGATAATACACACAGTGAAGTCACAGTACAGGGATAATACACACAGTGAAGTCACAGTACTGATATAATACACACAGTGATGTCACAGTACAGGGATACACAAAGTGATGTCACAGTACTGGGATAATACACACAGTGATGTCACAGTACAGGGATAATACACACAGTGATGTCACAGTACAGGGATAATACACACAGTGATGTCACAGTACAGAGATAATACATACATTGATGTCACAGTACAGGGATAATACACACAGTGATGTCACAGTACAGGAATGATCCACACAATGATGTCACAGTACAGGGATAATACACACAGTGATGTCACAGTACATGGATAATACACACAGTGATGTCACAGTACATGGATAATACACACAGTGATGTCACAGTACAGGGATACACACAGTGATGTCACAGTACTGGGATAATACACACAGTGATGTCACAGTACAGGGATAATTCACACAGTGATGTCACAGTACAGGGATAATACACACAGTGATGTCACAGTACAGAGATAATACATACATTGATGTCACAGTACAGGGATAATACACACAGTGATGTCACAGTACAGGAATGATCCACACAATGATGTCACAGTACAGGGATAATACACACAGTGATGTCACAGTACATGGATAATACACACAGTGATGTCACAGTACAGAGATAATACACACAGTGATGTCACAGTACAGGGATAATACACACAGTGATGTCACAGTACAAGGATAATACACACAGTAATGTCACAGTACAGGGATAATACACAGTGATGTCACAGTACAGAGATAATACACAGCGATGTCACAGTACAGAGATAATACACACAGTGATGTCACAGTACAGAGATAATGCACACAGTGATGTCACAGTACAGGGATTATACACACAGTGATGTCACAGTACAAGGATAATACACAGTGATGTCACAGTACAGGGATAATACACACAGTGATGTCACAGTACAGAGATAATACACACAGTGATGTCACAGTACAGGATAATACACACAGTGATGTCACAGTACAGAGATAATACACACAGTGATGTCACAGTACAGAGATAATACACACAGTGATGTCACAGTACAGGGATAATACACACAGTGATGTCACAGTATAGGGATAATACACACAGTGATGTCACAGTACAGGGATAATACACACAGTGATGTTACAGTACAGGGATAATACACACAGTGATGTCACAGTATA
The DNA here is from genome assembly GCF_040894005.1 of Engystomops pustulosus. NCBI lineage: Eukaryota > Metazoa > Chordata > Amphibia > Anura > Leptodactylidae > Engystomops > Engystomops pustulosus. The sequence continues at coordinate 16,345,431 of NC_092420.1, forward strand.
GGGATAATACACACAGTGATGTCACAGTACAGGGATAATACACACAGTGATGTCACAGTACAGGGATAATATACACAGTGATGTCACAGTACAGAGATTATACACACAGAGATGTCACAGTACAGAGATAATACACACAGTGATGTCACAGTACAGGGATAATACACACAGTGATGTCACAGTACAGGGATAATACACACAGTGATGTCACAGTACAGGGATAATACACATAGTGATGTCACAGTACAGGGATAATACACACAGTGATGTCACAGTACAGGGATAATACACACAGTGATGTCACAGTACAGGGATTAAGCACACAGTGATGTCACAGTACAGGGATAATACACACAGTGATGTCACAGTACAGGGATAATACACACACTGATGTCACAGTACAGGGATAATACACATAGTGATGTCACAGTACAGGGATAATACACACAGTGATGTCACAGTACAGGGGTAATACACACAGCGATGTCACAGTACAGGGATAATACACACAGTGATGTCACAGTACAGGGATAATACACACAGTGATGTCACAGTACAGGGATAATATACATAGTGATGTCACAGTACAGGGATAATACACACAGTGATGTCACAGTACAGGTATAATACACATAGTGATGTCACAGTACAGGGATAATACACACAGTGATGTCACAGTACAGGGATAATACACACAGTGATGTCACAGTACAGGGATTATACACACAGTGATGTCACAGTACAGGGATAATACACACACTGATGTCACAGTAAAGAGATAATACACACAGTGATGTCACAGTACAGGTATAATACACAGTGATGTCACAGTACAGGGATAATACACACAGTGATGTCACAGTACAGGTATAATACACATAGTGATGTCACAGTACAGGGATAATACACACAGTGATGTCACAGTACAGGGATAATACACACAGTGATGTCGCAGTACAGGATAATACACACAGTTATGTCACAGTACGGATATAATACACACAGTGATGTCACAGTACAGGGATAACACACACAGTGATGTCACAGTGCAGAGATAATACATACAGTGATGTCACAGTACAGGGATAATACACACACTGATGTCACAGTACAGGGATAATACACACAGTGATGTCACAGTACAGGTATAATACACATAGTGATGTCACAGTACAGGGATAATACACACAGTGATGTCACAGTACAGGGATAATACACACACTGATGTCGCAGTACAGGATAATACACACAGTGAAGTCACAGTACAGGGATAATACACACAGTGAAGTCACAGTACTGATATAATACACACAGTGATGTCACAGTACAGGGATACACACAGTGATGTCACAGTACTGGGATAATACACACAGTGATGTCACAGTACAGGGATAATACACACAGTGATGTCACAGTACAGGGATAATACACACAGTGATGTCACAGTACAGAGATAATACATACATTGATGTCACAGTACAGGGATAATACACACAGTGATGTCACAGTACAGGAATGATCCACACAATGATGTCACAGTACAGGGATAATACACACAGTGATGTCACAGTACATGGATAATACACACAGTGATGTCACAGTACATGGATAATACACACAGTGATGTCACAGTACAGGGATACACACAGTGATGTCACAGTACTGGGATAATACACACAGTGATGTCACAGTACAGGGATAATTCACACAGTGATGTCACAGTACAGGGATAATACACACAGTGATGTCACAGTACAGAGATAATACATACATTGATGTCACAGTACAGGGATAATACACACAGTGATGTCACAGTACAGGAATGATCCACACAATGATGTCACAGTACAGGGATAATACACACAGTGATGTCACAGTACATGGATAATACACACAGTGATGTCACAGTACATGGATAATACACACAGTGATGTCACAGTACAGAGATAATACACACAGTGATGTCACAGTACAGGGATAATACACACAGTGATGTCACAGTACAAGGATAATACACACAGTAATGTCACAGTACAGGGATAATACACAGTGATGTCACAGTACAGAGATAATACACAGCGATGTCACAGTACAGAGATAATACACACAGTGATGTCACAGTACAGAGATAATGCACACAGTGATGTCACAGTACAGGGATTATACACACAGTCAGGGTCGGACTGGGGTGCCAAGGGCCCACCAGTGAAATAAATTCTGAGGGCCCACCAGCTGCTTCATCGATATGTGTGTGCCAACCCCATGTATATTTTCATTGCTGCAAATGCAAGGTGTGAATGCAGCCTGTGGCCATGTTCACACATTTCGTTTTTTGTTGCTTTTTCAATGCTTTGTAGACGATCTGTTCCTCTTCCTCTTTTTGCAACAAAAAAAACGTAATGTGTGAACGCAGCCCAGCCTTTCTGCACACTATACTTGTGCAGTTCTTGGGATGCAAACAATGGTCCCATGGAACATTGTATGAGGGTTGCTTGTCATCGGGATGTAAGTACATAATAATAGCCTGAACCGCAAACATGGTTAGGACCTGCTCTGTCATATGCAGCTCAGGCAGTTTTCTCATACACGGCTGTGATATTCACAGCCATGTGCAGGAGCCCATAGAGGTGAATGAGGACGTGTACAACAATCCTGCAGAAAACAGGCCTCAGGCCCCTGCACACTTTGTTTTTTGATGAGTTTTAACTGCATTGGAAACCGCAAAAGGTAGGGGCTTTGTCAGAGCACATGTGTCTTTCTACTGAAACAATTTTGTTCTGGAATAAGCCCCCTCCCGTTTTTAAATGGAATTAAAACAGATCAAGAACTGCAAGGTGTGAATGGGGCCTGAGGCTTGTTATCTACCGGACTGTTTAAATCAGTATTTAACATCTATCTCCAGGATGAAGGATTGTAAACCAAACATACTGGTGTGTGCCCCCTCTGGCAGGATCTTCTCTTCTTTAAGGTGGTTATGCCCCTGATTTTTATTTAAAAAAGGGGCTTTTTCAAAATTATGCAAATTAGTCTGAGGGGCTCCAGGTTCCATTAACTCCTATGAAGCCTGAGCCCTTCAGGCTTATTTGCATACTTTTTAAAGACTTTTTTTTTGTTAAAACCAGGGAATAAGAAGCTAAAAGAAGAGCAGATCCTACCAGAGGGGGAGCACACCAGCATGTAAGTGTGCTTGGTTTATATTCCTTCATCCTGGTGATAGATGTCCCTTTAAGGACTGCACATGGTACATGTATGTCCTTAACAGGTTTCAGGTACAGGTGGTCCCCTACTAAAGGACACCCGACTTACAGACAACCCCTAGTTACAGACATACCCCTCTGCCCACTGTGACTTCTGGATGTTACTTTAGTGCCATACTGTAATGATCAGCTGTAAGGTGTCTGTAATGAAGCTTTATTGGTAATCTTCGGTTTCATTACAGCAAAAAATTTAGAAAATCTAATTGCCACTGGGACAAAAAAAATTTTTGTCTGGATCTACAATCATAAAATATACATTTCCTACTTACATACAAATTCAACTTGAGTACAAACCTAAGGAACCTATCTGGTAAATAACCCAGGGACTTCCTGTATATGAAGAAGGTTCACAGGCTGGGTCCTCTTCATACACTCCGGGGGGGTGTATGAAGAATTTGCAATTATAAAAGCAACTATGCCACCTCCATGACATGTGGGCATGGGGTGTGCCTGAATTATTTTGAAAAACCTACAAACTTTTGTTTGCTGTTTTTACACAAAACTACACCCGGATGGACCTGGTATGATTTTTCCCGGTGGCTGCTTTTTCCAGCAGATACATCAAGAGGCCTCGGGGCGCTGTCACTTGTTAGGGTTTTGATTCCGATTTGTAACCAATTGCATATTTGTTTGTATAGAAACAGATGTGATCGGCAATCAGCGCCGTTGTCTTGTATTGTGTAAATGCAAGACACCGGGTGCGGATTGTCGATCGCATGTGTTTTCATACAAACGAATACTGTATGCGATTGGTCACGGCCCAACCCAGTGTATTTTGAATGAGTTACAAAACACAATTAAAATGCTAACATGTGACAACATGAGACCCTAAGTCTCTCCAGGTATCCGGCAGGACATGGTGGCATGGTCGATGAATATCCCCCTAAATGGATTGCTGGTACCAATCAAAGGTATTAACCTACAAAATGCCACTGTGAGCATTAAAAGGTCATCTACCACCAGGATGAAGGACTGTAAGCAAATAAGCCTGAGGGGCTCCAGGCTCCATTGACAACTGTGGAGGAGCCTGGAGCCCCTCAGGCTCATTTGCATACAGGCTTTCATCCAGGTGGCCACATATTGCGATGCAGCTATATTGCTGTAATTGGTATACTGGTAATACTGAGGCTGCGGTCACACGTAACGCGGGGTATGCTGGTAATACTGAGGCTGCAGTCACACGTAACGCGGGGTATACTGGTAATACTGAGGCTGGGGTCACACGTAACGCAGGGTTTACTGGTAATACTGAGGCTGCGGTCACACGTAACGCGGGGTATGCTGGTAATACTGAGGCTGCGGTCACATGTAATGCAGGGTATGCTGGTAATACTGAGGCTGGGGCACACGTAACGCAGGGTTTACTGGTAATACTGAGGCTGCGGTCACACGTAACGCAGGGTATGCTGGTAATACTGAGCCTGCGGTCACACGTAACGCAGGGTATGCTGGTAATACTGAGGCTGCGGTCACACGTAACGCGGGGTATACTGGTAATACTGAGGCGGCGGTCACACGTAACGCGGGGTATGCTGGTAATACTGAGGCTGGTGTCACACATAATGCGGGGTATGCTGGTAATACTGAGGCTGCGGTCACACATAATGCGGGGTATGCTGGTAATACTGAGGCTGCGGTCACACGTAACGCAGGGTATGCTGGTAATACTGAGGCTGCGGTCACACGTAACGCGGGGTATGCTGGTAATACTGAGGCTGGTGTCACACATAATGCGGGGTATGCTGGTAATACTGAGGCTGCGGTCACACATAATGCAGGGTATGCTGGTAATACTGAGGCTGCGGTCACACGTAACGCGGGGTATGCTGGTAATACTGAGGCTGGTGTCACACATAATGCAGGGTATGCTGGTAATACTGAGGCTGCGGTCACACATAATGCAGGGTATGCTGGTAATACTGAGGCTGTGGTCACACGTAACGCGGGGTATGCTGGTAATACTGAGGCTGCGGTCACACATAATGCAGGGTATGCTGGTAATACTGAGGCTGCGGTCACACATAATGCAGGGTATGCTGGTAATACTGAGGCTGCGGTCACACATAATGCAGGGTATGCTGGTAATACTGAGGCTGCGGTCACACATAATGCAGGGTATGCTGGTAATACTGAGGCTGCGGTCACACATAATGCAGGGTATACTGGTAATACTGAGGCTGCGGTCACACATAATGCAGGGTATGCTGGTAATACTGAGGCTGGTGTCACACATAATGCGGGGTATGCTGGTAATACTGAGGCTGCGGTCACACATAATGCGGGGTATGCTGGTAATACTGAGGCTGCGGTCACACATAATGCAGGGTATGCTGGTAATACTGAGGCTGCGGTCACACATAATGCAGGGTATGCTGGTAATACTGAGGCTGCGGTCACATGTAATGCAGGGTATGCTGGTAATACTGAGGCTGCGGTCACACGTAACGCGGGGTATGCTGGTAATACTGAGGCTGCGGTCACACGTAACGCGGGGTATGCTGGTAATACTGAGGCTGGTGTCACACATAATGCAGGGTATGCTGGTAATACTGAGGCTGCGGTCACACGTAACGCGGGGTATGCTGGTAATACTGAGGCTGCGGTCACACGTAACGCGGGGTATGCTGGTAATACTGAGGCTGCGGTCACACATAATGCAGGGTATGCTGGTAATACTGAGGCTGCGGTCACACATAATGCAGGGTATGCTGGTAATACTGAGGCTGGTGTCACACATAACGCAGGGTATGCTGGTAATACTGAGGCTGGGGTCACACGTAACGCAGGGAATGCTGATAATACTGAGGCTGGGGTCACACATAACGCGGGGTATGCTGGTAATACTGAGGCTGCGGTCACACGTAACGCGGGGTATGCTGGTAATACTGAGGCTGCGGTCACACGTAACGCGGGGTATGCTGGTAATACTGAGGCTGCGGTCACACATAATGCAGGGTATGCTGGTAATACTGAGGCTGCGGTCACACGTAACGCGGGGTATACTGGTAATACTGAGGCTGCGGTCACACATAATGCGGGGTATGCTGGTAATACTGAGGCTGCGGTCACACGTAACGCGGGGTATGCTGGTAATACTGAGGCTGCGGTCACACGTAACGCGGGGTATGCTGGTAATACTGAGGCTGCGGTCACACATAACGCGGGGTATGCTGGTAATACTGAGGCTGCGGTCACACGTAACGCGGGGTATGCTGGTAATACTGAGGCTGCGGTCACACGTAACGCGGGGTATGCTGGTAATACTGAGGCTGGTGTCACACATAACGCATTGATTCCTTCAGCATGTGGACAATACAAGACACTGGGTGCCGTTACCGATCGCATGCGTGTGCATAGAAGCGCATCCCACCTCCGTGCACTTTGATTCCATTTCTAAGCGTTACGTGTGACATCACTCCTTATTCTACATCAATACTTAATACAGTTAATCAAAGTACTACAACTTTCAGCATCTCATTCAACTGCTGGGAGTTGTAGTTCTTGAGTGCACTGTTACTCTATATGTATATTCACATTGCAGGGATGTCATGAGGTGCACTGTGTGTGTGTAAATGTGATGCACTTTTATTTTGTACCTTTTTCTTGTGCTGGAAGCCATCATGGGGTGAGCAGCAGCTCCTCATCCATCCTGAGCTCCTGCACATGAGTGCAGCATGTGCTGTGCCAGGGGGAGGACACTCCAGCATGACCAGGAGGAAGGGGGCCCACTGTGACTACTAGGGGGCCCACGTCCTCTGGCCTGTAATTAGTGACAGCTCACTGTCTGCTCCTCCAGTGAATCAGGGGCCATGTTCTCCTGCAGTGACGCAGGGGCTGAGGTGCTCAGTGCAGGGAGGAGGAAATGTCTTACTCACTGCCCCAGCGCTGATATGGGAAGAGCAGAGAACCTGTCTCTCCCTCCTGCAGGACGTCATAGTCCCCCCTGCTGCCCCCCTCCTCCAGCCTCAGCTGAATGTTCCTGCTCACAGACAAAGGCAGGAGATGGTGACTTATGATAAGGGCCCACCGGGGTTTTGACCGGTATCCCGGCAGGCCAGTCCGAGCCTGCACACAGTGATGTCACAGTACAAGGATAATACACAGTGATGTCACAGTACAGGGATAATACACACAGTGATGTCACAGTACAGAGATAATACACACAGTGATGTCACAGTACAGGATAATACACACAGTGATGTCACAGTACAGAGATAATACACACAGTGATGTCACAGTACAGAGATAATACACACAGTGATGTCACAGTACAGGGATAATACACACAGTGATGTCACAGTACAGGGATAATACACACAGTGATGTCACAGTACATAGATAATACACACAGTAATGTCACAGTACAGGGATAATACACATAGTGATTTCACAGTGCAGGGATAATACACACAGTGATGTCACAGTACAGGGATAATACACACAGTGATGTCACAGCACAGGGATAATACACACAGTGATGTCACAGTACAGGGATAATACACACAGTGATGTCACAGTACAGGGATAATACACACAGTGATGTCACAGTACAGAGATAATACACACAGTGATGTCACAGTACAGGGATAATACACACATTTCTTTTACCTAATAAAGGCCCCTACATGGCGCTAATTTTGGATTGGGAGGTATTTTGAACCTGACAGATGCTCTTTAATAGAATCTCATTTCTTTTAGGGGGAAGATCAGTAAGTGACTTCCTATTATAGATGTCAGGACAGGTCCTATCACCATGTGACATGCTTTATAGCCTCGGAGTGTTCCTCCTGTCCCCTGCTCTCAGTATAACAGGACATGATGATTCCTCCATCAATTAGTGTCTCCCTGATTACGCCTTCTGTGCCCCATCAAGTTGTACAACCTGTGAATGTGTCCTTCAAATGTTCCTCCCAAAATTCCCTGAATTGGAGACCACTTGGGACAATATGTGCAGCAGCTTAGTGGAATATGGGGCATGTGCTGCTACATAGGTGTGCAATGAGGCAATGCTGCTATATAACGGGGGCCAATATTCTATTGTACTTTTATAGAATCTTAAAATGTACATATTTCCCCATATTTTCCCCCTAAATATTGAAGTTATAAGAAACATAAAACACAGTGTTAAATCTTTTTCCAGAGTTTTCCAAGGACATTTAGCACTAAAGGAAATCCAGGTGGCTTAGTGATGTGGATCGCAACATCTGTGCTCCACTCCGAGGATGTCCTTGTGAACCATCTCCGGGGGGAAGCAAAACTGATTGAAACCCTGCAGCTGATCCGACATTCCCAATATTCAACACTTGGAAATAAAACAGATCCCGGAATGAGCGCCACATATCGCCAGTTAACTCGTTCAGGACATTTGGGCGCCTGTTGATGATTAACGAAACGCTATTTTCAGATTTTTACAACTTTATTTTGAAAATTTTTTATCCATTTTCTAATCAAATTTTTTAAATCAAATTTAGATTTTGCTAAAAAGTTTTAAGCTGAAATAATTTAAGGCGCTATTTAAGGTGGAAAGGCAATCAGTATCCGGGATTCTTGGGATGTGGGTCTCAACATATTAATGGTTAACGCAACATATTAATTTGCTTACGCAATGTTAACACATGCATTAACGCAAGCGTTAACATTTGCTTTTTGTAAACACAAGTGTTAACAGCTGTTTAATTAGTCAAATCACTCTTCAGGTGTGACCGCACCTTCAGGTGAATGTAGAAGAAAGAAGGATAGATGGATAGATCTATCGTTGTTTTGCGCCACATTTAGAAGGGGTTTTTGGTGTACACGATCGGATTTTGGCGCATCGGCGCCGGCTTTCGCGTGACACAAATCCGGGGGCGGACTATCGGACGATCCGATGGATTCGGACAACGTGCGGGATTTAACAAAGCAATTTGTGTTGCAAGACACGCACTTACAAGCGCTGGGAAGAAGAAGGTGAACTCTGGCGGACCTCAGCGGGGAAGCGGCAGATGCAGGAAATAGGGCGCACAAGCTATGTGAATCGCGCTGGACTTCATCTTCGTCGGACTGTCCGATTCGGGGATGACGACAGCACCAGGTAAATAAATTTGCCCCAATGTATACACACATACATACAGTACCATAAACTGTATACGGTACATATACCATACAGAGTATACTACACACATACAGCATATACAGTGTGCAGCATGTATATAATGGTGCACATCCTCCATTGTTTACTGCATCAGGTCAGATGCCAGGGCCACCTGATACTGTGGGCCCCATAGCACCTGCTATGGCTGCTACCGCTGTAGTTACGCCGCCAGATAGATCAACAGAAGATAAATAGATAGATAGATAGATAGATAGATAGATGCAATATCAGGCACATCCACTACAAAGTCTATAGCACTGTTCCCGCCAACACCCAATACTCCAAACCTTTTCCTCAGATCTTTTTTTTCATAATTTGTATCCATAATGGCATCTACATCCAATTGAAACAGAAGCAACTAATAGATATATCGGTGATATACGGTATTATAAATAAATATATAATACATGGATATACAGATTAAAAGAGAGATAGATATATAATACATGGATATACAGATTAAAAGAGAGATAGATATATAATACATGGATATACAGATTAAAAAGGGAAACAGAAATTTTAAATTTCCATAATATGGTACATTATGCATTTAATTGATTTGTAAAGCCCTACAGAATTTGATGGCGCTATATAAATAAAGATTATTATTATTAATTATATATAAATAAATATGTATTATAAAATTATATTTATACAATTATTCTTAGCGCCCGCGTATGATAACTGTGCCCCAATTGTTGATAATATTTATAGTTTATTGATGATTCCATCCATTTTACAGGAGTATGATCTATACTGTTCCTCATGTATCACACGGCCATGCTATACACACGGCTGACCCTGTCGATACGGTATGATAGATAATTCTGTCTGGTTATCCATGAATCACCAGTATATTTCCTGGACCTCTGCTCGATTACTGAATATGTGCTGTGTCATTTTCGCCCTCTATGATCCATGTTCTGTATATGTCCTGTAATTCCCGTTGTGTGCAGCTGCGGACCCCTCCTCTATAGAGCAGGTGTTATCACTCACCCTCCTGTCCATCACCGCAGAGTGACCCAGGCTGTAACATAACGCCCTGCTCGCCCTGTCTCTGCTTCCAGAGGAACAATCATGTGTTCTTTACAGAAGGTCAAACCATAAAGTTCTATAGAGTTTCACTGCCATGTCCACTATACTACTACCGGTCATTAGGATAGACCTCCCTGGTCGTAGATGCTCCATATTTAGCTATGTAGGACTGGTCTTACAAAAGAGTAAGAATACAGCTGTGTCATTATGGTTGGAAATAGAGGCCCACTTATATGTGCAAGGTCAGTACTCCTGGTGTTCATCACCAACTTGTTCCATATCTATGGAACCCCACCATGAACTTGAGTATCCATTGAGTTGTTTTCTCCTGGACATTTGGGTATTCTTCAATTCTCTGTTGGGACAACCCTTTTAACACTTACAGCCCATCTGCCCTATAGTGGCCACTACTGGAGAAATATAGTATTACACTGTGACCACTCAGATGTCCATGTGATGCATGGATGGCTTCAAGGGGTTGCACCAACTATTTAACTTATCCCCTATTAACAGGTTTGGGATCAACAAGCTAATAGACTGATGGGACCTCCACTAATTATGGGAATGGGACCCCAGCAATTTGGAGAACAGGGGTCCTATTATTATTAATGGGTGGAGCTGCTGCAGGAGCATTAGTCCTACTGCTCCATTCAGTTGTCCCGGAGATTGCCAACACTGAAGACAGTGAATAGTCCTCTAGACCTGTCACTCCACCCATTAGTGAGATCAGAAACCCCATTCTACCGATTGTTAGAAGTCCCGGTCTCATAATCGGTGGGGACCCCACCGATCAGATTGCTATTCCCTATCCTGCGTTCCCCCGAACTTCTTTAAATCCATCAAAATGATAGCTTTAACCACCTTGTGATACTTCTTATACAGGCGGTCCCCTACTTAAGGACACCCAACTTACAGACGACCCCTAATTAAAGACGGACCCCTCAGCCCACTGTGACCTCTGGTGAAGCTCTCTGGATGTTACTATAGTCCCAGGCTGCAATGATCAGCTGTAAGGTGTCTGTAATGAAGCTTTATTGATAATCCTTGGTCCCATTACAGCAAAAAATGTGGAAACTCGAATTGTCACTGGGGCAAAAAAAAAATGTGTCTAGAACTACAATTATAAAATATACAGTTTCGACTTACATACAAATTCAACTTAAGAACAAACCTATGGAACCTATCTTGTACGTGACCTGGAGATTGCCTGTACTTCCTTCTCTCATATAAAGAGGGATCTCACTATATGATGTCTTTACGCCCCAATAGGCCCCTTGATGGGACACCCAAAAGAAGCCAAGATTGACCCAAATTATCCAAAACTGAAATTCTCATGGTCCAGCCAAGTAAAGAAAATAATTCATGACGACGGTGAAGAATGCAGTGTATATATATGTAACACTCAGAATACTCCATCTTAGCTTTGTCATGTTTTTCTCTCCACCATTAGGCACAGCATTTCACATATTTTCACCCCTAATGTATATTTTCAAGTACCGTAACAAAGTAAATTGGTAACGTGTTAGACCTTTGCTAATCTAATTACATATAATGACATAGAACCGACTAGGCGGGGGGGAGGGGGGGCATCTCTTTTATTTTGCCCGCATTTTGTGTGGCTTTTGGCTCATTTCCAAAAAAATACATAATTGCGAGATAATTGCTGACAGCGAGCAGAACGCATAAAACCATCGTTTGCACAGGGTAATGATACTAATTGCCCACCGCAGCACTCGCTGCCTCTTAATTACTGACTAATTGGGTATTTGTTTGACATACAGTACTTTCTGCTTTGACTCGTTATATCTCAGGTTGTAAAGCAGGCCGTCGCTTTAATGGGGATTTCTTTTTGATTAATCCCCCCCCTGATGGCGCGTCTACAAAAGCCAAAAAAAAAAGTGTAAACAAATACATTTCGATTCTCTTTTAATACTTTGTGGTTGTGGGGTCCACTGACTTTGCTTGTGTCAGGAATATTATGTCATGAGCTTGGACTTTGTTCACACAAACATAATACTGAGGTTACATTACACATTTACATGACATGGGGGGAGAAGTGTCTGAGAGCAGAACTGTTTTAGCCGCCAATGGCAACCAATCAGAGCTCAGATTTCACTATCCCACATCTGTTTATAAAATGAGAGCTGAGCTCTGATTGGTCTTCATGGGCTACTAGAACAGTTTTACCTCAGACACTTAAATAAAGTCAATAAATCTCCCTTGTTGTGTGCATATAACAGTCATGTGTATATAGAAGTATGGCGTGCATACATCGGTGCCGGGAAGAGGAGGAGGGGATGAACGCCGCTCACCCCCAACCCCTCCCCATAGCGATATATGACCGCAGTGCCGTATTACTGGGAAAGATAGAACATGTCCTATCTTTCTCTTGGCTACAGAACGGTACGGTGCCGCTCCCGTAGGGGGCCGTGAGCCCATTGCTGTGTATGAGGGACATATATACGCCGTATATATGTCCCCATACGTTCATGTGAATATAGCCTGCATTTACACGAACGTATTCCCGCACGGCTACGGCTGGGCGGGCATACGACCAGTGCCACGGAGAGGAGGAGGGGTGACCCCTCTCCATAGAAATGCATTGGACATGTCCGATCTTTTACCTATGTACAGAGTGGTACGTTGCCATATGTGTGCGGCACCGCATCACTCCGTACAGCCATTGCCTTCTATGGGGGATGTAGACACATACGTTCACCCATTACGGTAGTGTGAATGCAGCCTTAGGCCTCATGCACATGGCTGTATTTGGGGGCTGTGAGCTAGCCGCACATATTGCCCCCATTGAGGACTATTGTGAACGGTCACGGTGCAGTGGGCACACCGTGTGTCATCACATCACCGTGTGACACAGCTAGGTGCTTAGCTCCCCATGGAGGTAGGCAGGATGAGCAGTGCTCCCCCCCTTCCCCCACAATGTGAACGCAGCTAAAACATCCCCACAACATGACCAACCTGTTTGCGGCCCATTTGCGCACACGGTTGGGGAAATGGGGCCATAAAAAGAGCGCATGATGACAGGTTCCCTTTAATGAGCTTGACGGTCAGAAACGCGTCAGATTGTTTACTATGCAATGCTTCTAATGCCGTCTGTGTGACGAATAAAGCTGGACGACGATTTTATAAAGACGTTGGAAAGGCGACTTTTCTTCTGAGGTGTTCATCTTATATAAATGGAGCTCTGCTGTGACATGTGCTCTACAAACATGAGGCCCTAGCCGAACCATGTTTTCAGGATTGCTCGTGTTCTTAGGGATTGTAAAGTAAGAGTAGTAGGCTCACAATAACATCAAAATCAAAACTTCATCATGTATTTGTAAGGGTTTGAACAATATATATTCTAATATCCATTATCCACAAAATTCGGGATAGAGGACCAACAGCTTGGACCCCAGATATCGTAAAAAGGAGGCCCATAAGTTGTTATGAAGCACACGTGCACCTGCTCAGTCACCATTGACTTCTAATGGACATCTGGAATATCATGACCATTCTTTATATGTCATAAACATACAGAAGGGACTAAAACTGGGACCCCAAACGTTTCCATATCCAGGGGCCTAAGGAGGTCAGTTATCCACAATGGCTCCTTTTCCTGGGTGTGCATTAGAGAATTGTTTAGTCTCAGCAGCTATCTCCCTCCATGTCATAATCTCCTACGGCCTATGTAGTGCAATGTACTCGGTTTATCTGCTGATAACTCCGGCCTCGATAAGGACCAGTACACGAGGTGCCAGGATTAAACACTCCCATTAATGATTAGCAACCGCTTTATGTCTTGTGATTACTAAAGGAAGTGTTTTCGGAACAGGAGCGATCCTGGAGACACCTGGTAATTAAACATGGAAGTCAGATAAGGACTGAAAGTATTTCTTGTGAATGCCAAGGCCCTGGACGAGATTCTGCAAACATCCTCCAGGTGAAGGCGAGGAACAATGGATGTCCGAAATGGATTAAAAAACGATTTTTCAGTAACCGAGATCGGAGAGTGTAGCAATAGAGAGTGTAGTAGTGCTACATGGTCCTAAAGACTTAAAGAGGGCACTAAACCCCCACAAGTACTTATGGACCGGCATTTTAGTGTTCCAAATCACCCTGACAGGTTCTCATTAAAGGCTTTTCCGATCTACAATATGTCTTAAAGGAGATCAGACATTAAAATCAATCATGTTAAACCAGGGACACTTACTCATAGATCCAGGCACAGTAATTGGGATAATATTCTTATATTAGTTATCCGTGGCCTCCTTCCTTCTAAAATCAACTTTTACAATTATTCTAATGAGCCTGAAGGGCTCTGGGGTCAATGAGTGGCCTCCTCAGAACTCAAAATCCACAACCCATGGACCACTGACCAAAGTAGGTCCCACGACCCCCCCGAGTCTGTCCGGCCATATGCAGTGCCAAAAATCAGGAGTACCAGAGTGACATTGGAGCCAGAGCAACTTGGGAGCCAGAGCAGGGCAACTACCGGTCTGTTTTTTTTTTTTCCTGAAAACCCCCTTTAAATGATTATTGATGATTAACCGTCGTTGATTATTGCATAGGTGATTTGGGCGGTAGCCCAGGGCCCAAGCCTTCTAGGGTGCCCACCCAAACCACCTACCAAATTTTAAACTCTCAAGGGCCTTCACCCATGAAATCCTTGTCCTTCTGTTCCTGCTCTCCAAAGGTCCTGGAACCGTAGATTGAAAGCAGATAGGAGGGCCGTATCCTCCATTCCCCAAGAAGCTGATTCTAGTACCAGATGTAGGAAGTGATTCCAGAATTGTAGGGGCTATAATATCCATACAGTCCAGGGAACATGGTGGTCTTAATCCGCTCCTGATGATTATTGGTACAAGTGAATACAGGAAACTTTGTTATACATCTTCAGAGAACACTGTTTCACTTGTTCTAATTCTCCATCTCTTCCTGTTAAATGGGTTTCTCTGTTATATATCTCAGATGAATTTCATCTAGCAAGATGGAAACTCACCGGATGAGTCGGATTACATGGTAGTCTATGGAGAGGGGGGGGGGGGCAGCAGTGAGTCACAGCAGCTAGGGCTCTACCCATCTGCTCCGAGAGGATAGAAAATTCCAGAGGAAATTTGCTGGATAATGAAGAATATAAGTCACATAATAAACATTGACATACACTGGACTACCAATTTCTAAAAAAAAATTGCTGAAAGGTAGGGAACGCAGTTGTTGCTTTGTGTCAGTAACCACCAGAAGAGAAGGAATTGTCACTTCCCTCTGTGAATCTCCCCGAGTGACAGACATTTCTGTGTTTTCCTCCCTTAATTACTCGATGCAAAACGACACTGGGGATTTTTCCTCTTTCATATATAGAAATGATCTGATACTCATCATTATCCCGGTTCACCTTGACATTATAAAACACCCACCCGGGGCACTATAAGATTTACAGATCCGATTTCAAACCCAGATGGTGTTTTTATTTTCTTTCTTTCGTTAATCAGCCGCAGCTAAAATGTGATATTGTTCCTACCTGTCCCGAGCGTTCACCACACAGCGAGCGAGCGAGACGCGAATCTGAGGAAGGGATGAATAGGTTCAGGTGTAAAGGGATATCCGATAGGTGAACCGATTCCGTCTCGGTGAATATAAACCAACAATAACGGCTCCATTCTTTGTAGTTATGTGAGAATATAGGAAAATACTCCATTAGCTACGGCTGCAGTGATATCACGCATGTTGGCTGTAGTGTAGAGAGACAATTTTGGTAGGGTCCACGTGATAGCCGACAATGAGAAGACCATTGGAGCTTTGGATATTATAAGCCTCAGGACACTTTGGCTTAGAGTTTGGAGACCGGGGCATTTCCAAATGCTCCTTGGATGGTACTTCAGCGCAAAAGCTGACTTTACAGTACATGGCACCCATTAAAATGAATGGGTAACCGCTCCATATAAGGTTGGATCATTGAGACATGGTGGTTGCTCTTAGCAAGGTTGGACATAAACATTAGATATGTGTCAGATGAGCCCACATATGGCAGACAGGCAGGGGCGTAACAAGGCTGGTGCCCCTCTCCCCCAAGTAAAAATATAGATATCTGGCTACTCACACATTTATATCACACACATTTATACTCTCATTATTATATACACGCACATACAGTTCTACACTCAGACATACACACCATGTATATACTTATACACACATTTATATACTTATACACACACTCATACAGTTCTACACTAACACATACACACCATGTATATACTTATACACACATTTATATACTTATACACACACATACAGTTCTACACTCACACAAACACACCATGTATATACTTATACACACATTTATATACTTATACACACACTCATACAGTTCTACACTAACACATACACACCATGAATACACTTATACACACATTTATATACTTATACACACACATACAGTTCTACACTCACACATACACACCATGTATATACTTATACACACATTTATATACTTATACACACACTCATACAGTTCTACACTAACACATACACACCATGAATACACTTATACACACATTTATATACTTATACACACACATACAGTTCTACACTAACACATACACACCATGAATACACTTATACACACATTTATATACTTATACACACACATACAGTTCTACACTCACACAAACACACCATGTATATGCTTATACACACATTTATATACTTATACACACACTCATACAGTTCTACACTAACACATACACACCATGAATACACTTATACACACATTTATATACTTATACACACACATACAGTTCTACACTCACACAAACACAC
The DNA here is from genome assembly GCF_040894005.1 of Engystomops pustulosus. Taxonomy (NCBI): domain Eukaryota; kingdom Metazoa; phylum Chordata; class Amphibia; order Anura; family Leptodactylidae; genus Engystomops; species Engystomops pustulosus. The sequence goes on from NC_092420.1 coordinate 16,362,672, forward strand.
CATGTATATACTTATACACACATTTATATACTTATACACACACACAGTTCTACACTCATATGCACATTTATACAATCTTACACACATACAGTATATACACACTATATACCATATACAAATCAGAGGCCACAGATCTAACTTCATACAGCACAATATCTTCTGACCATATGGGGGAAGTAGACTGCAGGAAGTAGAGAGATTATATATCTGAGCTGCCAATTCATGCTGTGTACTGAGGAATATATGTACTGTTATAAACATATTATTCTGTACAATGTGCAGTATACTATGTACAGTATATAATTGTGCGCATTCTCATTCTTTAGTTTGGCAGATCAGGTGGAAGGGCCCCCTGACACAGCGGGCCCCAGAGCAGTTGCTAGGGCTGCTACCCCTCTAGTTATGCCCCTGCTGATAACTATCTTTCTCGATTCATAATACACATGCATGTTCAGTCCAGCTGTATGTGTGTGTATGTGTTTTTTATGGAAGGGTGCAGCGAGTGCCAATCTGGTAATATGTCTGGGTCAGGCGGCCAAACCCGAACGCTGAACCTAAGAATTGGGTCCGCTCATCTCTAGTCACTACATCGAAGGAAAATGACAGAAACAGGGTGTAAAAAATATATATTAAAACATTTCATAAACTGTCCCAAAGGTCTTATTAACCAATATACCTACAATTTTGTCTGCCCAAGCGCGAACCCACGAATAAACAATAAAAAAAACTGCGTTCACGGTTTATCTTGCCCTTAGTTGACTTTGCGTTGGGTGGCATAGACCATGCACTGAGCAATCACTTCTACAGCAAGTATATACAATAGAGATACAACAGGACTGACGGGTACAGACAACTCCGGCTATGAATGGGGATTATATAATAGGCCCCTCTTTTCATTGTATTTGATTACATACACAAACCATCAGCTACAATACAGATGAAATAACACCTTGTCCTCCAAATGAGCTTCACTTCAAAGACCCCTGCAATTAGAGAAAGCTGTAGTTATCCTAAATGCCGGATTACATTCCTCATACTTTGATCAGCTCAGCCTTAAACACGGTGGCTGCTCGCTGCCGGCAGATCCTGTTGCATGCAGAGGGCTAAACTTTTTGGGGAAAAAAAAAAAAATTCTTGAAATAAATAGTGATTAAAAAAAATAACGAGAAATAAAATGAAAAAAAAGTCCTAAAGAGCAAACCCCTGATATGGGATTGAGTAAGATGAGTGATTTTCGTTCTCCTGGAAATTGAGCCCTCCTATAGGGACCATGTTAGTTCTTACAGAATACAGAAAGCTTTAGCATAACAGGCTGTTAGATTCCCCCCTGCTCCCTCAGCACTCCCTCTTCCTGATGTAATCTCACACAGTGGGAGGGGGAAGCGCTTCTGCACAGTGTAACAGCCTGACAAGCTACAGCACTAAGAGTTTCTGGTAACACCCCTAGAAGCCCTTCATGCTCATTATCATAATTTTAAAAGTTGGTTGTAGATGGAAGGAGGCCATGGATAACAGATATAAGAAGATTAGCACAGTCACGGTGCCTGGATCTATGAGTGAGTGTCCCTGGTTTATCATGATGGCAGATTTCCTTTAAAAGGGTTCTGCTGTCATAGAAAGTTAAGCCCTATCCACAGGGTAGGGCCTAACTTGCTGATCGGTGGGGGTTTGAGTGATGGGTCCCCCATGGATCATGAAAACTAAGGCCCGTTGTACCCCTGTCTTAGCTTGCACTGGTTGCGCATTGCACCGTCTGCTTTATTCATCTCTATGGCACTAATGAAGATTGCCGAGTACGGCGCTCAGCTATCTCCGTCAGCCCCATATAGATGAACAAAGCAGCTGGTGCATGCGCAACTGGCTGCTCCAGTCATCTTTGGCGCAACAGGGGTACAACAGACTCCCGTTCTCGTGATCTGTGGGGACCCATCACTAAAACCCCCACAGGTCATAAAGTAAGACCCCATCCTGTGGATAGGACTTAACTTTCCAAAACCGGACATTCCCTATAACCCCAATGAAAAAAAAAAACTTTTTAAAGTAGATTAGAGAGTCCTGCACAGGGAATGTGATGTATGAGATAACATTACAATCTATGGCACATTACAGAGCATCACCGGACACTCTGTAAAGATGGCGCCAACACTCGCAGGAGGCGAACAGCTGGAAACGCGCCTCAGACGCTGATCGATACCTCGTCCTGACATTGCTGGGGGATTACGCAGTTTATTTTTGCTGGGGAAATCGTTTGCCGGAGTAAATGACCGGATTTTGTTTACGGTAGACTTGTTAGACTTGTGACACCTATGCAGGTAGTGTCATTGTACCCGTCCTGTTATAACATGTAGGGATCCACCGGAGGAGAAAGCAAATACTAAACATAAGAGGAATGTGTGATAACAAAGATACCAGGGTCTCGTGAGGTCTGAGATGTCCAATTATGTCATTTATTCCCTGTATCTATAGACAGTATGGACATTATAGAAGTGCTGCTGGTATAACAGATGCTATGGGACCTGCTACAGCTGTATCCCTCTACTGTGACATCACTGTGTGTATTATCCCTGTACTGTGACATCACTGTGTATATTATCCCTGTACTGTGACATCACTGTGTGTATTATCCCTATACTGTGACATCACTGTGTGTATTGTCCCTGTACTGTGACATCACTGTGTGTATTATCTCTGTACTGTGACATCACTGTGTGTATTATCCCTGTACTGTGACATCACTGTGTGTATTATCCCTGTACTGTGACATCACTGTGTGTATTTTCCCTGTACTGTGACATCACTGTGTGTATTATCCCTGTACTGTGACTTCACTGTGTGTATTATCCCTGTACTGTGACATCACTGTGTGAATTATCCCTGTACTGTGACATCACTGTGTGTATTATCCCTGTACTGTGACATCACTGTGTGTATTATCTCTGTACTGTGACATCACTGTGTGTATTATCCCTGTACTGTGACATCACTGTGTGTATTATCCCTGTACTGTGACATCACTGTGTGTAGTATCCCTGTACTGTGACATCACTGTGTGTATTATCCCTGTACTGTGACATCACTGTGTGTATTATCTCTGTACTGTGACATCACTGTGTGTATTATCCCTGTACTGTGACATCACTGTGTATTATCCCTGTACTGTGACATCACTGTGTGTATTACCCCTGTACTGTGACATCACTGTGTGTATTATTCCTGTACTGTGACATCACTGTGTGTATTATCCCTGTACTGTGACATCACTGTGTGTATTATTCCTGTACTGTGACATCACTGTGTGTATTATCCCTGTACTGTGACATCACTGTGTGTATTATCCCTGTACTGTGACATCACTGTGTGTATTATCCCTGTACTGTGACATCACTGTGTGTATTATCTCTGTACTGTGACATCACTGTGGACATTATCCCTGTACTGTGACATCACTGTGTGTATTATCCCTGTACTGTGACATCACTGTGTGTATTATCCCTGTGCTGTGACATCACTCTGTGTATAATCCCTGTACTGTGACATCACTGTGTGTATTATCCCTGTACTGTGACATCACTGTGTATTATCTCTGTACTGTGACATCACTGTGTATTGTCTCTGTACTGTGACATCACTGTGTGTATTATCCCTGTACTATTATGTGTATGTATACACTGTGTATATTATTTCTGCATATTAAATCATATTTAATACTTACACCCCTGATCAACAGACCACCAGGATTTGGTAGAATGGGGAACTATACGTCACTCCCTGGTGCCCAATAGTGTATGGGGCTTCTGGATTATGTCTGTAATGTAACTTGTCCACAAAGTCCATTATAAGTGATGTCTGTGGTGTCTTATAAACTCAATCCCTCTCCGTTACCTCGCCTATATGCCCCAATAGGATTCTTTTCCTAGTTTTTGGCAGTGGGGCTTCCGGTAATTAGGTTACAATAGGGTTTGACCTGAATGGACACTAATATAACTCTCTAGCGTGAAAATAGAGAAAAACATAAACGTTGTAATAATATTTACATTCCCTTTAACAAAAGAAAACAGATTTTTTTTTATATTCTGCACATGTCTACCCATAATCCCCTCTGTTATGTCATGTTTTGCTTTTTGAGAAGGGCAGGTGCTGAATTCCCCAGAAACTTGCAGGTCCGCCCAGAGGCAGCTTTTTTGTTTTCACTGTACGGTGACGGCTTCTCATCGCCTCTCTCCGGCCTACCATAACCAACGTCTCGTGTCACTTCATATGTTGTCATTAAAACCCTACAGAGGGAGAAAAAAAATGAAAAAAAAATAAATCCCCCTGTAAACAAATCCAGCGGAGGCGACGCAACGACAGACAGGGATCATTTTTATTGCTTGGATCGTGTTTGTTCTGTGTCTTTTCTGATGAGTAATAAAGTTAGAAGACTCCAAAAAGTTACTTTGTATTGTTCATTTAATTTTGCTTTCTTTTAGGTGTTTTTTTTATTACAGCTTTAAAGTCAATTTATGCATTTGGAATAATTAAATAAATTGTAAACAATAAAGACTTTGCACAAATACCAGAAAATCTACTGCTGGGTTTGGCGCAGTATCCCCTTTCCTGCCAGCTGAGAACGTGTATTTATACACAGGGGGTCCCCTACTTAAGGACACCTGACTTACAGACGACCCATAGTTACAGACGGACCCCTCTACCCACTGTGACCTCTGGTGAAGCTCTCTGGATGTTACTATAGTCCCAGGCTGCAATGATCAGCTGTAAGGTGTCTGTAATGAAGCTTTATTGATAATTCTTGGTCCCATTGCAGCAAAAAAATTTTAAACTTCGATTGTCACTGGGGCAAAAAAAAATTTTGTCTGGATATACAATTATAAAATATACAGTTTCGACTTACATACAAATTCAACTTAAGTACAAACCTATGGACTGCCTGTATCCTAATTTAATTTTTTCTCATTCTTCCATTGTTTTTTCTTTAACGGTTGTTGTGCGTTTTTGTAGTTTTTTCTTTTGCTTGTTTATTTTTTTCTTTTGTAAAAAGTTTGTCACCTGTTACCCTGTCCTTTGTTCTTCATTAGAGCTGAGCGGACCTCAAAATTTAGGGACAGCGCCTTCTATCCTGCAGCTGTGCCTTTGGCCGCGTTCACTTTGCGTTTTTGATTGTGTTTTGAGACGTAATCCAAAGGGTGAAGACACACGTGGCGTTTTTAGGCCGTTTTTGGGCCGTTTTTAGTTCGTGCGTTTTCAGATCGTTAAAAACGCAAACGCATGGGGGACGTATGTAATACGGTAGTGTGAATGCAGCTTTACAGTCCATGTAAAAATACAAAAATCTGAATAGACTTGAAGACGGGTCTGCGTGCTGCGTGAAGTGCGAGGATGCTTTTAGGCTTCCTATACTGCGTTTTGTTATTTCGAAAAACACACCTACAGTTTTTAATTTCCAAGGATGAATTGGATCCTGCAAAAAGCAGAATTACATATAAATATATATTTTTTCGTTGTGCGCTTTTGTTACGCTGATATTTCCCTTTATATAACTACTTCTGTCTGTCACTTAAAAATCTGCTGAAAAAAAGGTCATTTTCCCCCATAAAAATGTGTGCGAAACCCTAAAAATAGCTACAATAATGTGTGGAGGTGATTCCTTCTCCAGAAGGTGAAAAATGATTTGAAAACAGTAACATTTTTTTTGTTAGAAAAGCAGAAATGTAGCGAGTGACATATCGAGGACGGGGGCTACTGTACTGCTAGGTGCGAATTATTTTAGCAGAAGTGTGATCCCACATGACAGATCAAGTGACAGCGTGTAAGTGAAGCTGTGCACAGCGCCGGCTAAATATGGAAACACGTAAAATACTATTTATTTGATGGGTTATTTTTGTAGACAAATCACATGTAATGTTTGTTTCCAGACGGATATTATAGTGTAAGGGAGTGTTCACACGTGGTATTTACATTGCGGACACACAATTCCACAGCTGGGAAAAGGAGATTTTCCTAATTGCATCGCGTTAAAAACCTAATCTAATCGTCAGGTGTGGACACAGCCTTAGATGGACGAAGTGTTTCCTTGTAAAGGAAATCTTAATCCATTATGATAAGCCAGGGGCACTTACTCATCTTACTTAATCTTCTTATTTTTGCTATCCTCGGCCTTCTTCCTTCTAAAATCAACTTTTAAAATTATGCCAATGAGCCTGAAGAGCTCTGTTTGGTGTTACAAGAGCCGTCGATGCTATGGCTTCACTGGCTATTTCACTCCCCTTCCCCCTGCTCCATCAGCACTTCTCCCCTCTTCCCCAGGAAATGTGTGTGCACACTGTAAGGCCCCTTTCACACTTGCGTTTTTCATGCGCGTTTTCTGCACGTGATTTTGACGCGCAGAACTTGCATTGCACTCTGACCTATTGTAATCAATGGGTCTTTTCAGACTTGCATTTTTTTTCACGCACACACTCGCGGTTTTTTTAACCCGCGTTTAAATCTCGACATGCTCTACTTTTGCAAGTCACGCGCGTGAAAAACGCACCATACAAGTCTATGGAGATGCATCAAAAACGTATTGCACTCTGAGACACACAAGTGCAATGCAAGTGCAATGCGTTTTTCACGCATCAATTGCCATAGAAAAGATAGAGCTCAGTCCTGAGTCCATTTCACACGCATTTTCTGCGCGTGAAAAACGCATTGAAATTGCATCAAAAACGCGCGTGAAAAACTGAGACACTGAACAAACTCTGACTGAGAACTGATTGCACTCTGATGGAAAATGTGCGTTTTTCACTGACCAAACCCTGATCGCACCCTGATCAGACTCTGACGCAAGTGTGGAAGGGGCCTAATAGCCTGTGGAGCTGCAACACAGAGGGGCTCTGGTAACGCCTCCCAGAGCCATACTGGCTACATAGCATAATTTTAAAACTTGATTTTAGAAGGAAAGTTGATTTTAGAAGGAAAGAGCCCAGGGATAACAAATATAAGAAGATTACCATGGTCACTGTGCCTGGATCTATGTGTAAGAGTCCCTGGATTATCATTACGGATTGTGATGGTAGCTTTTATTTAGGAGGTTTTTCCTGTAGTCTGCAAAATACAGCTTAAGGCTACATTCAGACGGCCGTTGCCCGCCGGACCGTAGCATGGCGGGCAACAGTGGCGCGCTGGGAGAGGAGGAGGAGGTGAGCGCAGCTCACCCCCGCTCCTCTCCATAGGAACACATGTCCTATCTTTTTCCAGGGTACGGAGCGGTACGGTGCCGCTCCCATTGGGCGCCGTGCGCCCATTGCCGTCTATGGGGGATGTATATCGGCCGCATATACGTCCCCCATACAGCAGTGTGAATGTAGCCTAAAGGTGGAGTAAAAAGTTGTGTTGAAATGTTATAATGGCAGACTATATCTGGTCGTAGGTTTCGGGAAGTTTCATGTGACTGTGGTCAGTTTGTAAACTACGGATTGTGCACTGTCCTGTTTCATGGAGCGACCACAGTGAAGAGGATGGGACTCCATAGTGATATATACGATGTGTCATCAGTCCTGAACCGTGGTCAGTTCGTAAAACAGGAAACTGCACAATCCATGAATCAGGGGCGGCCATGTAGTCTGAAACCTCCCATGTAGTCTCCTGTTCCCTAAAACGTTTCCTAGTCCCCTCATGGTTGTTTTATATACAGCTCCCCTCAGCCCCTATAGATTTATTCAACCCCATGGATTCCTTATGTAAAGCCTTATGTGGGCCCTCCCAGCTGCTCTGGACCCTAGCACTTGTGGGTGGCTATCCTCCCAAACAAAACAGAAAACAATCTAAAGACTCAAGACATTAAACATTTCCATTCACTGACAGCAAGAAGAATGAAACCATTTGCTGTGGTTCTACTAGGCAAAGTTTCTAAAAAAAATATATATAGGGGGACATTAATCATAGTGGGTCTCAGGTTTGCCTATTTTTGCGCCTGGTTTGCTCTTCTTTTTGGCTCCTGATCTATGATGGATCTGGTTCTGCCTTAGTAAATGCACTTTGGAATTGTCTCATGTCCGATTCATTTGCGCCTAAATTAGCGCCAAATTTGTCGCAATTGTTAGATCTCATTTGTGAGCAATAATGAAAGGAGACTGAGAAAATGTGACAGAACGTTCAGGGCTTCATCTCTGCGCACAAACTATCATTGTGGTGTAACTGCAGGGACTAAAAGTTACAGAGATGTAAAAAAAATAAAATCTTGCTGAAATGAGTCTTTTCCTTTTTTATTATAATTTACAGTAAATGGAGACTGATAATATTCTCAGATCTGTACAATAAGACAATAATCACTCCCAGAGATGATCCCATAGACAATGATGAAGTCGTTACTGGAGAAATTTTACATTTTAAAACTGCTCTGAAGTATTTTCCATGTTGCATAGAGGGAATTCTTCATTTTGGAACCTAAAATGTATGTTTTTAGTAATGAAAAGGGAAGTTTTCTGGAAGTGCTCCTGCTCAGAGCAGGTGCATTTTCTGCGCCTATTTTGTGCCTTTTTAGGCGCAAATTAGTGATAGATCCCATGCAAACATCTGTATAGGACGCACTCACTATGTCAGATAAGGCGCAGCGACTCAGAACCACTAAGTGCCGAACTTTGCCGTGCGCAAGAAAATGGTGCATAAATGCGCCTAATTAACGAGATGCGCCAGATTTTTGCGCTAAAAGACGCTCAAAACTGTCTAACAGACTATGATTAATGTCCCCCATAGTATTTGGAATTTGTGGCAAAAAAACTGAAAAGTGACAAGTCCTCTTTAAGAGTTAAACACCCAGAGGTTACAGGGTGATGAGTGGCTATTTCCCTAGCCCACCTGTGTACAACCCAACAAAGACCACACTGTCAGACTTCAGAGAGCTGGCCTTCCATCAGAAAGCCTGTTCCCTTTGAAATAAGGAGATTGGTTCAATGCATGACAGCTTCCAAATGACCTGAAAACCCTTGAGGGGAGGATGCAGCCTCTCGCCTGCGTGTTGTGTGCAGCTGGACAGTGGAGGGTGCACAATCGTCGTAGTGTACTACAACAAGCAGATGTCCACGATGTTATAATCATGGAAATATGGGGGGATAATACAGGCAAATCTCTAAAAGGGGATGTGCAAAAGTAAATGATGGCATCACAAGGGACCAACAGAAAATTTACTGACCTCAAATCGAAACTTTTTGAACAACTTTTATTTTTATCTATCTCTTCATTCATATACATTAAAATGTTGCTGATCACCCTTGTACAGAGGCCTTGAGGCCACACCCATAGTGCACTGTAAGGTGTATTTGCATATTAATAATAAAAATATAGATTTCTCTACATTCGGTCCACAGATTTTCTTAAAGAAGATGAGTACAGGACATTTTACCATGTCACTCTAATGTTCGTTCATTAATTTTTGCAAAGGGCATTACAGGCGGTCCCCTACTTAAGGACACCCGACTTACAGACAACCCATAGTTACAGATGGACCCCTCTGACCACTGTGACGTCTGGTGAAGCTCTCTGGATGTTACTATAGTCCCAGACTGCAATGATCAGCTGTAAGGTGTCTGTAATGAAGCTTTATTGATAATCCTTGGTCCTATTACATTCACTATCATTCACTTCCTATGTAGCCGCGGGCACGGTCGCGCGCATCAGGATCAGAGATTGTAAACCAAGCACACAGACCTACTGGTGTGTGCCCTCTTTGGCCGGATCTGCTCTTCTTTTAGATTCTTATGCTTTAAAAAATATGCAAAGGAGCATGAGGGGCTCCAGGCTCCATTAACACCTATGAAGCCTGGAACCCCTCAGGCTCATTTGCATACTTTTAAAAGCCTTTTTTTTTTTGTAAAAACCAGGACATAAGATCCTAAATGAAGAGTAGATACTGTCAGCGGGGGCACACACCTCCATGTCTGTGTGCTTGGTTAACAATCCTTGATCCTGGTGGTAGATGTCCTTTAATTCTGGCTGCAGCCATAGTGCATACAGTGTATATGCCCAACAATTTCTTTGGTATGTTACGTGACCACCTTCCCATTGGAAAATCTTGCCCTTGATCCAATATGGCGGCTGTCAAGATGGCGGCCAAGGCACAAAAGATAGATACCCTCACCCATTGATTTCTGGGGTGTCAGATTTGTCATTCTCCCTTAAGATTCTGGAATAAAAGGTTGTCCTGAGGCTTTTGGGTCAACCAGTATATGTGTATGTATATAGGTCAATAGGTCATTACAAAAACTAGAATAATTAAATCTTACGAGGCGGAAGAGGACACCATTCACATGTATAACCAGATACAGCAGGCGTTATCCTTCTAGAGACAATGCTATAGATTAGAAAGGAAGTATCTATCATTAGTATTACTGAGCGCTATCCATCTTGCTTCAGCTTTACTCCTACAAAACATACATTTGAATGCAAATCCAAAATGTGTGTTGTGGAAAGGGCATCTAGCAATGGGTGGCAGTAGTCCAGCTGGGGAAGAACAAGATGGTGGGAGGAACAGGAGGTCCTGAAAAGAATAGAGGAGCAGAGAGATGGGGGCTGCATGGGGTGTACAACGCTTATAATTCTAGATGGACTGTAGGAGTATGTGCACACATGGCAGTTTTCCTGTAGAACGTTCTGTGACTGAACAATTCATGGGAATGGGAACTTATAGGAGACTCTTCACCTGCTGCAGATACATTCCTGTTCACATGGAAAGAACCGATATATAGTTGCAGAAATGTGAGCAGTTTTGACTAATGATGAGCAGACACGAATCACAATGTTCTTCAGGGCGATGCCACACGTGACGTTTTGAACCCGTTTTTGATCCGTTTTTAAGCAGTCTGTTAAAAAATGCATGCGTTGAAAATGCATCAGTTTTTGACAGTTTTTTTTTACCAATTATCTTAATTAAAACTGGTCAAAAACTGTTTAAAAACAGACCAAAAACGGGTTAAAAACGCCATGTGTGGCATCAGGCTCGCCCTACCTCCCCCGCTGGTAACAATCGGGTTGTGATCAGGGTTAACTAGTTAAATGCCACTGGTCCTCAGAAATATGGCAGCACAGTTGTTGAAGGAAACCACCAGGATGAAGGATTGTAAACCAAGCACACTGACATACTAGTGTGTGCCCCCTCTGGCAGGATCTGCTTTTCTTTTTGCTTTTTATACACTTGTTTTTACAAAAAAAAGGATTTTAAAATTATGAAAATGAGCCAGAGAGGCTCCAGGCTCCATAGGTGTTAAAGGCACCTGGAGCCCCTCAGGATAATTTGCATAATGTTTCACGCCTTTTTTTCTTAAAAACAATGGCATAGGAATCTTAAAGAAGAGTAGATCCTGCCAAGGGGGCCACACCAGTATGTTAGTGTGCTTTTTTACAATCCTTCATCCTGGTGGTAGATGTTCTTTAAAGAGTTTACTCTGCCATACTCAAATGGGTTCGCCAATCCCCAATTTTAACTTTTAAGATCTGGTGTGGACCGTGTGCAGACACCTTGCTTGAGTTGCATTTAAAAACACAATTCAAGCGCTTTTAGACCTAAACCCCCTGTGTTCAGGAACAAGCAATGTGTTTTGCCGATTAACACTGAACGCGTTGTTTGTTCCCCGTTGCAATAGCTTAGGTCTAAGCGCAATTTAAAAGCAACTGGGAGATGCTTGGCCCAATTACATAAGCGTTTTAGTGGAAATGCATATCCAATCCGGCCAGGCCCCTCCCTGTTGTGTTTCAAAATGCAATTCAAACGCCTTTTGTGAACATAGCCTTAGGATCCAGTATGTGCAGCTTTTTTCTTTTTTTTTTATTCTGTCCTGGCAAATTTGGGAAAATTTGACAACTCTCATGTTTCATCCTGGATATGGTTTATTCCTACCAAACATTCTAATTGGTGGATATATCTTGAAGCTTCAAGTAGCAACCAATGAAATTCGAGCTCTCATTTTTCACAAACTATAGTAAGTGACCAATCAGATCACTGTTTCCATTTTCTACTGACCCGCTGAGAAATTAGCTGTAATGTAATTGGTTGCTATAGGAAACTCTGTGACATGTTCGCCTATCTGGAAAACCTCTTTTATTTTTGTACAAACCCTTTGAGAAATGTAAATGGGAATCTGATAGGCTGTTATAGACCAACTCCATAATTTGTGGTCTAAATAGCAACCAATCCGATCCCTGCTTTTATTTTCCACGATGCATAAAATAAATGATAGCTACAATCCAATTGGTTACCGTGTCAACCAATCCAATCACTGCTTTTCTTTTCCACGGTGCATTAAATAATTGATAGCTACAATCCAATTGGTTACCGTGTCAACCAATCCAATCACTGCTTTTAATTTCCACAGACTTTATAAGAAACGGCATCTACGATATAATTGGCCGCCACATCAACTGTGAACCAATCCGATCACTGCGTTTATTTTCCATTACAAGAAAGCCAGAATATGATTGGTCACTACTAAGAGAATCGTTCTGATTAAACCGCGCTAATATTTTGACAGGAATTTTTCAAAACCTTCTCCCCCGCCCGCAGCCCACACAGTCGCACAAAATCAAAAGTTGCGAAGTTACAAGTGTAGGAAAAGAATGAGAGTGCGAAGAGGAGGGAGGGATCATCGACCAATCAGAAGCCTCGACACAGCAGCCAATGACTTACTGCCGCCGAGGACCAATCAGAGCGCGGGTTACTTGTCAGATTGAAGTCAGTCAGTTCAGGCAAAGGGAACAGAGCAGAGCTGAGTGCGGGGGATCTGCAGCGGGAGTGAGAGAGTGCGCTGCTGCCCGGGAGAGGGACCCTGCGGCTGACTCGGAAAAGCCCGGATTGGGATACTACTGTGGACATAGGAGCACCCCTTTAAGAAGGAGCACTCCTTTAAGGTGTCTGATGATCGTCTCCCCGGACATGGCAGGCTCAGTGCTGGCTCCAGTGTAACCTCAGCACCGGCAGCAGCAGTGATCATCATCCCCTAATTAGCGGCTCTGATCTCTCCAGTGCGGATTATAGGATGCAGCCCAGGACAGGACAGATCGTGGAGCTCTGCCTGCTCCTCCTAGGATGCTGCCTGGCTTCCAGGACCCCCTGCCCCCCCAGGTGCACCTGCACCCAGGATATGGTGGATTGCAGCACCCTGGGGCTCACAGAGGTGCCCTCCCCCCTGCCAGCATGGGCTACCCACCTGTAAGTTGTGCCAACCTCCTCTCCTCATGCACATGTGTCCTGTCTGTCCTGCAAAAATTCCTTTAATCTGGGATTAACAAATACTGGATTATAAAATATTCCGGATTATCAAGTGCGAAGCAGGACAAGTGCTGAGTTGTTTTCTTCTGCTTTTATAAAATTTGGCTGCATTTTTGTTTTTGGATTAAAGGAATTTTTATGCACAATTTTTGAATCTATAATCAACTACTTGTCTGTCTCTGGTTATTGCAAGACTACAACTCCCAGCATGCACTGACAGCTATTGTGATCACGGTATCCTAGGTGTTGTAGTTTTGCAATACAAATGGACACCCCCAGATTTGCAGTGATGGGAAATGCTGGGAATTGTAGTTTTGAAACAGTTGGATGACTAAAGTTTGGCAAACGTCTTTAAGGACATGTGGGGAGTTGTAGTTTTGCAATTTTGAAACTTGCAGGTTGCAAATGTCGGGTTTATATGTTGACAGGGCTTGCTGGGAGTTGTTGTGGCTCGCTGGCTGCAACAAAACTACTACTCCTAGCATGCACTGACGGTTCTTGCGATTGGGATATGCTGGGTGTTGTAGTTTTGTCATACTTGGGGACTCTTAGTGTGGAAAATATTTCCTATAAAAGCTTTTTTAATTGACAAGGCATGCTGGGAATTGTAGTTTTGCAGCTTTGAGTGATTTGCAGGTCGGAAATGATCGGTTTATGTGTCTGACAGGGCATCCTGGAAGTGGATCTTTACGGGCAAAACTACAACTCCCAGCATGCACTTAGTCATTTTCAACTCTGACTGCTGCAAAACATGTTGAAAATGACTGCGTGCTTGCTGTGATTTGTAGTTTTTAATCTTCCGGAGATGTACAAGTTTTAAATAACCAGATTATCAGTTTACACTTCAGCTGGTGCTTTATGCTGGGAGTTGTAGTTTCACAGATTGGAGGGAACTTGTCCAGACTTTAGCTGTGCATGCTGGGTGTTGTAGTTCTCCAGAGCCCCACAAGTTGGAAATCTCCGGTTTATACGTCTTAGAAAACAAACCTCCCTTGTGAACGATTCCAGGTGTCACGGCCGTAGCTGTGATTTATCCGCTCTGTATACATATGGGGGAGGCCGTGCCCTGGTGTATACATTGCTGTAATATTCATATTAGAACTACTCCTGCGCCAGGTGTTTGCAGCGTTGGGAGATCTGCCAAGCAATTCTTTTGTGTACCTCTAAAATATCGCTATAATATAATCCATGTTTTCAGATTGGATTTTTACATTCCCGAATCTTGGGAAAACACATGATGCAAATTAGAGGGCGATGAATTATTGCTAATGTGATTTTATGGTTGCAGTCTGCTTACAGTCACTTAATAACACGGGCTTCTGGTAGTGTGCTCGCTAGATCTTAGAGTTAGGCTACTTTGAAAGGTTTTTGTGGGTCAGCTTGTGGCTGACTGTACTTTGGGGGGGGGGAGGTCAGCTGGTGGCTGACTGTACTTTGGGGGGGGAGGTCAGCTGGTGGCTGACTGTACTTTGGGGGGGGAGGTCAGCTGGTGGCTGACTGTACTTTGGGGGGGGGGAGGTCAGCTGGTGGCTGACTGTACTTTGGGGGGGGGGAGGTCAGCTGGTGGCTGACTGTACTTTGGGGGGGGGAGGTCAGCTGGTGGCTGACTGTACTTTGGGGGGGGAGGTCAGCTGGTGGCTGACTGTACTTTGGGGGGGGGGGAGGTCAGCTGGTGGCTGACTGTACTTTGGGGGGGGGAGGTCAGCTGGTGGCTGACTGTACTTTGGGGGGGGGAGGTCAGCTGGTGGCTGACTGTACTTTGGGGGGGGAGGTCAGCTGGTGGCTGACTGTACTTTGGGGGGGGGGAGGTCAGCTGGTGGCTGACTGTACTTTGGGGGGGGGGAGGTCAGCTGGTGGCTGACTGTACTTTGGGGGGGGGGGAGGTCAGCTGGTGGCTGACTGTACTTTGGGGGGGGGGAGGTCAGCTGGTGGCTGACTGTACTTTGGGGGGGGGGAGGTCAGCTGGTGGCTGACTGTACTTTGGGGGGGGGGAGGTCAGCTGGTGGCTGACTGTACTTTGGGGGGGGGGGAGGTCAGCTGGTGGCTGACTGTACTTTGGGGGGGGGGGAGGTCAGCTGGTGGCTGACTGTACTTTGGGGGGGGGGGAGGTCAGCTGGTGGCTGACTGTACTTTGGGGGGGGGGGAGGTCAGCTGGTGGCTGACTGTACTTTGGGGGGGGGGAGGTCAGCTGGTGGCTGACTGTACTTTGGGGGGGGGGGGTCAGCTGGTGGCTGACTGTACTTTGGGGGGGGGGGGAGGTCAGCTGGTGGCTGACTGTACTTTGGGGGGGGGGAGGTCAGCTGGTGGCTGACTGTTTTTCGTTTAAGTGTCAACCGTGTTAGGAGGCCTTCTACTTTGTAGCAGAATGTAGCTGTATGTTGATAAGGCCAAGATTTAGCTACTTTTTGGCCCCTTCTTGTCTTCAGACTACATTGCCTTTTAGAGGGACTAAATTATGACTGGGCCTGATACGATTAGGTTTCTGTTCATCCTGTTGGATATGGAAGAGCTACATAATAGTAAAAATGAATAGCATATCAATAGCTAATAAATAACCTTTACAAATATTTGCATATTACGGTAGATACAATGGAACAATCTGATGAACAACCTGATCAAATATTTATTTTTAAAGGTTATATCTTATTTATTGATATGCTATTTATTTTTACTGTTCTGTAGCTCTTCCATATCCCACAGGGATGTACAGAAACCTACCGTATATATTTTATATTTCTCACCAATTTTTAAATGCAGAACCAAATCGTTGAGCTTCTTGATTTGTGAACTTTCCTAATTCTTACTTCTGAATACATTGTAACGTTAGATAAGACTCTTCCCTCTGGGTACGTTTCAGTATGTGGCAATTATTTCTTTCCTTCCTGCTGTGTTTGCAGGTTTCGCTTGTATAGTGTTGGATGATGAGGGTTGTAGTATGTCAAAAAAATCTTGTAACTCTATAGATTGCTTTTGTATTGTTCTGTGATTCGGTATATGGAGAAAGGCAGATGCTGGACTGGTTATACAATCTGGAAAAGTTCTGGAAGTTTCAAAATGTGCATTTTCCTTTTGAGATTTGGTAATCATTGCATTTTCTTGGATTGTATAAAGTTTCTGCTTGGTCAGTAGAATCTATAGTGACTTATATTTTTGGCTTAAAACAGCTCCGTTCTCTATTTCTGTCAAATAATTTGTGTACGATTTGGTTGTAATGGAGTATATAGAGAGGATTTCTTTACGTAAGTTACTGCAGCAGAAAATAAAAGCATAACATTAGATTTTCCTTCTCCTTCAGATACTATCTAGTAGTTTTGCTACACAAACTTGCTTTTTTCCCACCACGATTACAATCCAGTCTGCGCCGGGTTAAACTTATGTCTGGCCGTTTGTAGTTTTATGTCGTCTTTGATCGCTCCTTGTGATAAAAGAGCAAATTAACAGGTGGCCATCATAAAGCGCGTAGCCATGAGGCCTGCCGGGGAATACTGTAATGCTAATCTATTTCTATACCTGGGGAAGGTCACAACCCTTTGAGTGTCCTATAGAAACCTATGGGTAGCAGATGATTCACTATGCGGAGTACAGTAGATGAGGAAGTTGCACAGGTCAGAGGGTCGTGAACTAAATCCTCTTTGGCTCAGGAATTTTTGCTTTTTATAAGTTTTCCAAGCTGTTGCCTGAGTCAGGGGGCCGCAGGATCCCAAATGGGTTACTGTGAGCCTAATATTAAAAATCGACCAACTAATTCTCATGGTCTGGTCAATGTATCAAATAATGAAAATCCGACAATGTGGCAGCAGCATTATGTGTTACTAGGCAGCTATTCACATTACTAGGTGTGCCATCCAAGCCACCGGACCCTGGGAGGGTGCAGAGGCTCTGGAGGGAGCAGTCGTGACAAGTTCTGATAAGTTGGTTCATGAGTTGAATAAATCTATTTGAAAATTGCATCTGTGTGGCAGATTTGGGGCAATTTGACATAAAAATAATAATTCCCATTGTGACAACAGAAGCCTTTGAAGAACCTGAGAAACCTTGTTATAGGTCACTGGGGTCCATTGGATGATTTTGGTATCTGTTGCATGATTCCAGAAATTACAAAGCTGATGTAAACGGAGCCTTATATTGTATATTAAAAAAAAAAACTGCGGGTACACGGGAGGAATTTGTGTCCTCCATAAATCCTCCTGTCACGATAAATTACCTAAAATAGTCTGCGTTCTGCAGCAGAGATCTTGTATCTTCCCCTTATTGATTTCAACCTCAAGTTATCTATCTATCTATCTATCTATCTCATATCTATCTATCTATCTATCTCATATCTATCTATCTATCTATCTATCTCATATCTATCTATCTATCTATCTCATATCTATCTATCTATCTATCTCATATCTATCTATCTATCTATCTATCTATCTCATATCTATCTATCTATCTATCTATCTATCTATCTCATATCTATCTATCTATCTCATATCTATCTATCTATCTATCTATCTATCTATCTATCTCATATCTATCTATCTATCTATCTATCTCATATCTATCTATCTATCTATCTATCTATCTATCTATCTATCTATCTATCTATCTCATATCTATCTATCTATCTATCTCATATCTATCTATCTATCTATCTCATATCTATCTATCTATCTATCTCATATCTATCTATCTATCTATCTATCTATCTCATATCTATCTATCTATCTGTCTCATATCTATCTATCTATCTATCCCATATCTATCTATTTATCTCATATCTATCTATTTATCTCATATCTCTCTATCTATCTATCTATCTATCTATCTCTTATCTATCTATCTATCTATCTATCTATCTATCTCATATCTATCTATCTATCTCATATCTATCTATCTATCTATCTATCTCATATCTATCTATCTATCTATCTATCTATCTATCTGTCTCATATCTATCTATCTATCTATCTATCTATCCCATATCTATCTATTTATCTCATATCTATCTATTTATCTCCTATCTATCTATCTATCTATCTATCTATCTATCTATCTGTCTCTATCTCTGTATCTATCTTCATTTAGTTCTCTCTCTCCTTTCCGTCTATCTATATATCTCTCACTCGAGTTGTAGCTTATATCTTAACATAACATTTTATTTTCTGCCAAAAAAAGCCAATTTAACATAAAAAATGCAACGAGGAGAACCTACCAGTTAGTCACTGTTTGGGTAGGTAGATGTCACTATGTAATTTGTTATAATAAAGTTATTTGAGAACTTTTTCAGTTTCCCACAGTGGGGATCCCCCCCCCCCTTCCCGCCATTTATTGGACTCCCGTATGGATAATGTTCCATGTAGTCCGCAGCGATTCCCTTCTAGACTTATTTAATGGATTCTTGTGGTTTCTTTATTATAGCCATAATGTTGTCTATGTGATCGGGGGAAGCCCTGTATTATCTCCTGTCCCGTTCTTACTGTAATTACTTGGCTTAGAGGTTTTTTTTTTTACTTTAATAAGCCTCGTCCATTCACCGCAAGACACATGCTGCTAATGGGCTGGATATTATTGTCCCCCACAGACCCCCCTGTGCGGCTTCTCCATCCCACACATCAGGAAGATTCCAGGCCTTTTATTGTGTGTGTAAATATTGTGTTTTACATAAAGTTTTTAAAAAATATTTTTAACATTTTTGCCCAGACATATTTAATGTATGCCTAAACGTTATTTAATTAGGGTTATAAAACATATAATTTTTTTAATGATTTGTGGTTTTCTTCTGGTCATTTATAGCTTCACTTGTGATTTTCCTTTTAAATGTAGTTGTTCTGCTGAGTCCCTTTTACTCAGTGCAGTTGGTACAACAGGGGGCGCTATTGTGCTCCTTTTCTGTAATTTCCACCTATGCTGGAACTACAGGACTGCTAATTGGAGTAAAGCATTGCTGTTGGGGCAGAATACATCAGATTATAGAGTAACCCATTCATACACTTTGTATCGTCTATGTCCAGCATACACAAAATAGTCAAGACCATGAGCCTGGACCACATTGTGTACTTACTCCCCCATAAATATGCCTGTCCAGATCATCAGTTGTGTTTTGCTGGTTCATTATGAGTTAAGTGGATTTCAGACCCATCCAATCACTCCCATTGGACAATGTCCTCTGGATACATCAACATATCTACAGCTAAGTGTAACTTGTCCATTAGATATGTTTTCAGCTATTGGTGCACTTACCCACTGAGCCGAGTGTGATATGGTTTCACATTCTGAACTCTCCTGCTTTTTACAGTAATTGGGTAACATTATACCTGTACAGTTATTACACCTTGCAGTCTATGATCCGGCTGCTAGTAGTCACCATGTGGATGGTTTTATTGTTGCCTTTTATTGGCTCAGTGATAAGGGATCACGGGATCCATCCCCTTTTATGGCCAGTCTGGAGAACCGCTATTGACATTAGGAATTAGCACTTTGTGTTTTAAGATTCACTTTTCTGGCAGTGATTTTTTTTTTTTTTTTTTTTTTTGCACATCTGTCCATCCCTGGAAGTGACGTTAATCAGTTTTTATTCCTTCTAATCCCTCCTCGTCTTGGCCCATTGGTCGGCGGGGGTTTACAGTAAGGACAGGAGTAAACTTTAGCCAATTGCTGGTAAGGTTCGGGTTATTTTGTAGGGGTTTTAAATCAGTTTTGCTGAATAATTTCTCTAAATTTATAAAATTTTGCACAATATTTAAAAAATTTGTTCTATGTTTAAATCTCTTCTCAAGCCTATGCGCTGTGGAAATAAGAGTGCAATTTTTTGGAAACTTATTACCCGTTACATCTAATAATCGTGGTGCATGCACTCGGCAGGCTACTTGCACATTTCTACCTCCTTTATTTAAAATAAGCTGCAAAAAAAGTGAAAAAAGTTTGCACGAACAAGCCCTGAAATGGCAAAATCCCCTCTTGCGATGCTCATAGTTTGGGTCCTGAGCCCTGCAGTGGGACTGAATTGGGGATGCTTCAAATATGTCCATGTTATCGCTGTCTGCATTGTAAGAATACGTTTTCTAAAAACTATCATTAGACAAAAAGTTCCTACAAACATCATTTAAAAAAAAAAAAAAGAACGTTCCCATCTCTTTCCAGTTTTGCGGCAGAGGCAGAGTGCGTGTAAATATGTGATGTGTGTAACTCGGCTTCTATTTTTCTTCCATTAAAGTCTTGTCGGCCGCAGCTGCCGTCGTGGAAGGGGCTTGTAATAATAACGATGCTCTGCGGAAAAATGACAGCGGCGCAGTGTGAAGTGTGAAAATACGGCTAATTCGCCTCAGGGCCTACTAAAAAATTAATTATAGCCTTTCCTCCGGTGACCTTGTCTAAATGTAAGTTCAAGGCACCATGGGGGGGGGGGGGGGCAGAGTCTCTCTGAACTGTCATGTTAACTAAAATTAATAAAAAAAAAAAAAATAATTGGTCAGTGACACCCCTGTATAAGGGTGAGGTAATTGGGACAAAAAAAAAATAGATTTTTCTGAAAGAATTATAAAGATTTTTTTATTTAGATTATTGTGTATTTAAGTTGAAGAGGTAGGGGGGGGGCACATATGTCTCCATTTTACACTAATTTGCCTTAAACTGAGGTTTTTTTTTATTGCCCTTTGACTCTGAATTGGTTTTTGATGTCTTTTGTGGCAAAGTTATAGATTTTATTGATTTTCTTTTGGGAAGTTTTCGATGTGGTGGGACAAAAATTGAGGTCCCTTTGCTCCATTCCTTTTCCTATGGGCTGTTAAAGATAGATGAATGTAATATATAGGGAGGAGATTTATGGGATTGGCAGCGGACACGCATGATCAGCCACTCTGTTCAGTTCTCCGCTACGATGGGATCCAAATGTTTGGATCATCTCTAATGAAAAAGTTGCTGCGATGCTACCGGACTCTAGTGCCTAAAGGAACAGTTAAACCTCCCCTAAATCTACTGAGCCAAACTTGATTTACTATAGGGAGCCATGTTAAGATGTGGCTATACAAATTTTAGGCAAGTATGCTAAGAGTCATGTATGGTGGATGTATCCAGTGACCAATATTAAGAGAGAAGGATTGGGCAGATGGGTTAGGACATGTCCCACCACCAATAATAGGGCCCTATACACATAAGATGAAATTGCCCAAAGCTGTGGCTCATCACATATTTATGGGGCTTTTTGACTCTCCTCCGATGTCAGATGTGGGAGATAAGAATCGGAAAATTGGAATTCAACTTTTTCTCAAGCCATCATCATAAGAGGGAGCTGGAAGAGCTAAGATGTGATTGGAGAGACCTCTGTGGAGGAGATGCCATGGCCAGGAGGACAGAGGAAAACATGGGGTTAACATTCTCCACATTCCCTATGGCCATAGACCCAGAATAACACAAATGGCTGTAAAATTCCAGGAGCCGGGTGGTCATAGCATCCAAAAATGAGCCTTTTAGGACCATATGAGATTTCCATACATGTGTCGCAGTAAGGTCCTGCCGCTCAGACTAGTACACATGTGGTGCACCGGCATACTGGATACAGATGGGCTCCCATCAGCCAATTATATGCAGCTCAGGTCTGGGGGGGGGAGGCTTACGTGCATCTTTTATTCACCATATGTGAATTCCACTTGTCAAAATAGTCTTCAGCTCCGGTGATGAAGCATTTGCTTTTAGGCAAAGGGAAGCGAGGCCTCAGCTGCTCCCGGGAATGGGCAGGAGGCTGCAGCTACAAAGTCCTTCATCTAATGCTTCTCACATGTGGCCGGCCTGTCGTATACCACAGCGGGGGCACGTGTGCAAAAAGTGTCCTCTGGCCTTTTGTTTGTCAAAATGGCGCAGATTTAGGCGCCGGCCACGTGTAATTATATACATGCGCATAATTTGGGGCTGGAAAGCCTCCTCTTTAGTTTGTGGCTTCCCCTATTGTATAGTGTAGCGGAAAACTGTTATGTGGTTGGATGAGATGGATAAGTGACCCCCATATGTCCGGTAGCTGCTTATCTCTTGGAAAGTTCAGAAAGTTGGGAATCGACAACATCCGTACTTAAGTAATTTTTTTTTTTGTGAAATCTCACACTTTACCTATTTAAAAAAAAAAAAAAAAAAAAAACTCCCCCCAAAGTTGGGAAAACTTGACTCTTCTCACCTAATTTTCAAATGAGATGAATCAAGTTTAGTGGTTGGAGGGGTAGTGTCACTTCAGGAGCCCCTATCTTCTGATCTATAGTATCTAGCAAAACGAATTTATCAGGCTTCTAGTTCTGTGACCTACAGAAACAGAGATATAGGAAGTTAAAAACTTTGTCGGAAATGCAAGCTGCAGATAGAGATCCAGTTCCTGTCTTGTGTTTTTTTTTTTTTTAACTGCTTGTACGTCCAGTTCTGTAGCCTACAGAACCATAAGCCTGATTGGAATTTAAAAGATGAGATGCTATTCTTAAATATGACACGATCAGCGTGTTTCTAGGTGCTATAGAACAGAAGATGGGGGGGGGGGGGGCTTCTGAAGTGACTCTCCCATGCAACCACTAAACTTGACTCGTCTTGTGTGAAAATAAGGTGAGAAGAGTCATATTTGCCTGACTTTGGGGAAGAATTTTTTTTATAGTTAAATGGATGAGATTTTAGAATTCCTTCTTTAATGTATAAAGGAAATTTCATCTCCTACCTGAGGGGACTAGTAGTTTAGTGGGGTAACACCCGGTGACAGAATCTCTTAAGAGGAGTTATCCAGAAGGCAAAAGTTTTTTTTTTTCCCCAAAAAATGGTCAAAATGGCATTAAAATACAGCATAAGATACTGAAAGTCCTACTTCCCCAATCCATAACCCTCTCCCAGCTTCTGTTCTGACACATAATAGGCTGGATCTGACATCTACTTCCTGTTTCCCTCCTGACACACAGGAAGTGAGCGCTCGGCCAATCATTGGCTTCATTGCCTCAGGCTATGATTGTCTGGACGTCACTTCCTGGGTGTCAAAAGGGAATGGAAGGAAGAGACCAAACCGTTATGGTAGCATCAGGGGATCGGTGAAGAATTTTTATTATCACTTTGTGTTTTTATGTTTTTTTTACCGATCAGAAAGGAATAAAAAAATACTGGACAACAATAAAGGCAAGGCTACAATTTTAATCTTGTATAATAATATCTTATTGGTCATTCTCTCCTCAAGCGATGCAGAGCTGGAGCAGCTGGTAGTGTAAACTCGTACGGGGGAGATTTATCACAAGCGTCTGAGGTAAGACTGTTCCGGTTTCCCATGGAAACCAATGAGAGCTCAGCTTTAAATTTTATAAACAGCTGTGGGAAAATGAAAGCTGAGCTCTGGTTGGTTGACTAGAGCAGTTTTACCTCGGACACATCTGTCTTTTTGTCCACGCGCCGCCTGCTGTAATCTTGCAGCCGGGAGAAGATTTGTCTATCTTATCTCCAGCTCCACTCCTGTCTCAAGTGGAAACAATTCTGTCAGTGTAGTGATAAGAGGCTACTGAAGGACCTTTCACTCTTCATTGATAATGGTCAAGTGCTGTCCAGGGCTGTCGAGGATTTAACTCTTTTATTGCTAGTTTTTAATGCATTTTGACAGATCTCCGAATGTATTGCTGACTTTTACTGTTTGTCTCTCTAAAGATGGGTAGGGGGGCAGCAAAAGTCCAATCAAAAGTAAAATTACAACCAAAAATTGGGTCCATGCTGTGCCAACAGTCCTAACCGTGGGTCCAGATGTAGCTGGCGACTTCAGCTGTAGATTTTGGAGAATTCTGCATGTTCCTAATGGTCTTTATTTTGTTTCACCCAAGACGTTGCAAGTGGTCGAATCGACTGTGAAATTGCATTGCAAGGGGTGAAATAACAAACCACTTCATGCTGTGCTCAGCAATTTCGGTCACTCCCTTACCATTGCATGGCAATATGCATATGCGACCTGCTGCTCCACCCATAAGGGAGAATGGGTTTGCCGAATAGCGGGTGGGTCGGGGGTGTTAAATTTTTGTTCTCGTGATTGGATGGGGTTCCAGCAGTCGCACACTCGCCGATCATCTTGACATCTCCTGTAATGTACAGAACAGCTATTTGGACGGAGTTGTCGAAAGATTAAAAGTTATGTGGGGGTTACATAATAATAATAATAATTCCTTTATTTATATAGCGCACACAGATTACGCAGCGCTGCGTAGAACTGCTGTCCCAATGGGGCTCACAATCTAATCGCCTACCAGTATGTTTTGGAGTGTGGGAGGAAACCGGAGGACCCGGAGGAAACCCACGCAAACACGTAGAGAACATACCAACTCTTTATTGGTGGGGGTTTTATGCTATCTTGAAAACAGGGGTCACTAATGGAGCGCACAGTTGAGCATATGCACTGTCACTCCATTCTTTGTCTATGGGACCGCTGGACATAGCTGAATATTTTGCTTTCGAATGGCACAAGGGCTCAAGTTCCTACTCATTTGGGGGAATTGCACCCCCTGTCCTGTGAATAAGGGCTAACTTTTAATATTGGGACTTCCCCTTTAAGTGCACCCTCCAGCAGTGAGGCAATAGCCCTCGGATTTGTTACCTTAGCGTGAAATCTTGTGCAATCCCCTACATATCACTTGTGCGACGCTTTGTTTACAGGCGAGCACCTGGAGTGTCAGGCGAAACCTCTTCATGCGGACCGCGCGCCAGGTGCTCCGTTTTAAACATTACAAACCGCAGGGATCGAGTTGGCTTATTATTTCTTTCTTTTTCGTGTTTTTTTTTTTTACTGTTTGTGGGAAGCGCGATGTGTTTTTCTTGTGGATTTATGCCCTTTTTTTTTTGTTGTTGTTGTAAGTCGAGTCTCATAGTCCGTAACGTCTCATTCTCAGGGTATTAATATCCTCTGTTTACTCTGCTCGCAGACGGATAAACCCCATTTACTAACAGATCACAGTTTCTGATGTTGTGTTCTTTTTATTAACCCTATGGGCCCGGGGGCAGGAGCTGTAGTCATTTTATGGGGTGGTTTGTGATTGTGTCAATAAAGTTATTTTGGAAGCCCACGGTATGAGATGCTGATGCGGCCATATTGGTTATCACCCAGCTTTCCCATGTATTGGCTACATAGGAGGACAAGTGACAGACTATTCATGAGTAGAGGGGGGAGGGCAGGCGGCTGGTAGGAATGACCGGCAAGAGCCTCTTTCGGGAGACCCTTTAAGCTCAGTGGGTGGGCACAGGCAGGAAGTCTCTTTAGGGCTGTATAAGACCCCCATTGTTCCTTTCAGTCTTTGCTTTTTGTTGTCTTCTTTACTGAGTAGTTTTTGTAATTTTTAAAAAGTATCAAAATGTCATAATTTTTTTTTTTTAATTTTCAATCATAAATTTTTTTAAAAAATTTGACTTCCTTTAATATGAGCCACATAACTGTCCATCATTTTACATTCCCATATTAAACATCTCAATTTCTCATTTTATGTTGCTTTTTCCACATTTTTTGTGATATATCCATCCCAGAGAACCCAATTTGGAAACCAAAGAAGCACCCACCACCCAGCTTTTCTAGGCTCCTCAATCCTTACCAACCCCTTACAGATTTAGGTTACATTCCTGCACAGGTTCCATCCTAAATCTTTGGAAAAAGTAACATGGGTTGTGGCTACAGACCCCATTATAGGTCCATGGGTTCCTCAGGCGCCTTCGGAGACCATCAAGTGACCGATCCACATCCAACGTCTTTTCCGGCTTTCACTTCCTATGACGAATCGGAAAACCAGAACTTGTAATGTATGGAAAATTGAGTTTTTTTTAGGAATAGATGGACGTAAGAATATCTGAGGCATGAGGTACCGTATACCCCAGTCCTGCTCCTCCTCGGGACCCTCATGAATATATTACAGATTAAGGATCCCGGTCTAAAGGGAATAATAATAGTTCTCCTTCTTCAATACCATTTGTGTCCCCCAGGGGCCCCGGCCAGTAAGAATAGATGGAAGCCTTCACTCTCTGAATGCATTTTACACCCAGGGTGCAGATCCTAGAATGGAGAATCACAACACAATTTCACGCTCGGAGGGTCTCGGCAGGGGGCTTGGTGTGGGCTTGACTTTCTATTGAGACCCTCGATTAATGTGAAGAAACTCCTTACCGTGCATTGATGTCAATTCAGACTTTGACATGTCAGAGATGATTCAATTTACATATCTATACAGATGACCTAGGCAGCGGCCATTGTCAGGGGGTCTATTCATCATAGGGGGGGGGGTTGTGGGCGGTCAGAGAGTGAAGCTTTATGTGAGTGTTTTATGTGAGTGTTGCGAAGTTAAGTTTATGTTAGATATTTACTTGCATAGCTATGACTATATTACCAGTTATGGATGTGATCTGTCGAAGATTCCACCATTATTTGGTTCAGGAATGATCCATTGCTGGTGGAACTTCAGAGGATCCAGCGTGTGAACAAGACCAAGGCGGTCAAAAATCTCATCCTTTTTTTTTTATGATACATATCACGTGCTGTGACCGGCTCTTATGGATGGAGCACTTGGAATAGCGCTCTATATGGATTATGTCCTGCATATTGGACACTAGAAAGTGGAGGTTACCCATAGCTGCCGCTCTACTTCGAACGTTGCATTAGGCATTGATAATCATTGTGGATTGGGCTTCTGGATGTTCACCACAATGGGGGGAGGGGTGTTCTTCTTTGTGAGAAGAAGCATGTATGGTCTACAGTCAAGTGACCCCAATCCCATGTCCATCCCATAGAGGTAAATAATAGTGGTGATCCCCTATGCGCACTACCCCTGCGTTCACGGAGCAAACTCGGGACCCCATTTTTTAAGAGTCTTGGTGACCAGAACCCCCAGTAATTGCACGTATATTGGCGGCAACCACCTTTTTGTAACCATCCGGATGGTGGAGACGCGGCCAATGAGACTTTTTTTCGTGCTGCGCCCATTCATTGGCATTGGTGCCTCATGGGGCGCCAGTTGAATAGGATATCCATCCATATAACAGAAGGACGGTCTAATAAGTGTCTGATGCAAGTGCTAAGGAGGAGGCTTACTCCTCTCTTCTGGTCTCACTCATCAAAAATTAAAACTTGATCTGATGGGGGGTTTGCGCTTATTTACAGCTTTTTTTTTTTTTTTCCCTACAAAAAAGAGAGCGCGCCTTGAACTTCTTCTAAATCCCCTAATTGTCAAAGGGAGATTTGGAGAAAATTGCTCCCACGTCGTTAACCTGACGGGTGACCCCCTGACACAGGACCATTTGTAGCACAGTTTGACCTTTCCTCCATTCCTTGTCGGGGGCTTCCTGTAAAATTCACTATCATTTTTCACCACAAGAATTGGGGAGGGAAAGTCCTTAAACTGGAACCGCGCTGCCGGCATAGTTGTAACTTCTTCTTCTTTTTTTTTTTTTTTTACTTTTGGTGGAAAGCGACTTCAAAGTATCGGATGCGTTGGTGCCAGACGCCTCGTAGTTTTTGTTAGAGGAATTTAGAATATAATTGAAAACAATCGGTGATGTGTAGCTGAGATCAGGCCCCGGCGCTGGGACGGAAAGCTCGTCCTGCTCAAGGCCTGATGTCTACGGCCGGTCAGGAGAGATGAGTCATCTGTGAATTTTGTGCATCTGGTAAAAGTTTGCATATCTGGAAAAAAAAAAGAGAGCATTAAGATGCGGGGGGATGAGTGTTACCAAGAACCAGAGTAGGGATCTCTCCGGAGAAAGGCAAGGAATGACTTTTACAAAAACAGACCTTCAACTATTTTTATGGTTTCCCTCGTTTTTAGTGAATTTTTGCTCAGAAAAATGTCTCTCGGAGATTAGAGGAACGCTAAAAGACTAATTCAAACCTCCTGAAAGGCCCCGATGTGTATTTTCAGCACTGCTGCTCACAGCTGAGGGTTTGTTACATATCCAAGTAGGGACCGTCATCACGTTTGCTAAATAGGGCAGTAATATCTCCTTTATCTTTAGGGTTGAGGTTTTCTTTTCACATTTTGGTCTCTGGACATGTACACATTCGTCTTCTCTTCTTGGCTTCAGTGATTTTTTTTATAAATTTTTTTTTTCTCCTTGATGCCTTATTGACCCATTCTTTTCAATGGGCTTTTTCACACTTCAGTTGTTGTCGGTGAACACAAAAAGAGCAGGTTCCAAACTGACCACTGATGAGTGAAAAATCTAAGGCATGGACCATATATATCCATGGCATATATCGCTGACGCAACGCTCTACTGGGGCCTGGACTCCCAACGTTGTGATGATCTACACCGGACGCAAGGACATACAGCATTATAGATGACTATTACGCTAGGGGTTTGGTGGTCCCTGCCTTCCTGGGAGAGCGCATGATTGCTTCCTTGCAGGACTACAGTCTTGTATGGTCACAATTCTCAACTTAAAAGGGGACTAAAGAGTGCACCCGAGGGCTGGGTTTGGCAGCCTGAACCCTGCTCAGTTATAGACATAACTAGTTGCTAGGGGAGTCAATTTGCCGGATTGGCTGTTGGCCTGTGTTAGGTGGCCGAGCCCATATTTGATCATTTTGGGTCCGCTCATCTCTACTCACAACTCAATAGAGGACTTATGTGACCGGAAGTCTAGGACCACCTCTACTGTTCAGCTCAGGGAACATGGCCGACATCTGGTCCGTATGTCAAGGAACACTGTTGTCTGTAACTTGCCAAACCCGTTACTTTATGGCCATACCCGAAGGCCTCCTGCTTAAGATCCGCAGCGTAATTTGGTAGTACTGTAAGGGATTTACAAAAATCACATGCTGTGGATCCCATTGCAGAATTTAACTAACCTATTTCAATAGTTGAGCTCGGCCCCCGGCCTAAAAACCCAACAAGACCAGGATGGTTTTGGCTGATTTCTGATCCTTGTAGAATTACCGCTGGGATAAATTTAGCAGTCTTTCACCTACAAGGGAAGAAGTTGTGAATGGAAATCCATTCATTGGCAGCAAGCAGAGATTTGGTGAGGAATGGCAACACAAGCGCTCCAGTTTCTGGCCACCTCTGTATAAGGGTAGTTTTCATGGGGTGTTTAACATCGCACCTCCCAAGTATTGTAAAGTAAATATCCTTCATCCACCTACAAAACATTTTTTAGATCTCTCCTGGGTCCCGGAGAACAGATATTCTCTGGCGCGTGTTTACGCAGCTGTAATTTGCCTATTAACAGTGGCGAGCCTGTGACTGCGCTCGCTCCGAGCGTCCATGGGAAAGCCTGTAGTATAAACAGACCTTCACTAAAAAACCGCAAACTGCTGGCGGAGGCCTTGTCCGTGAGCCTCCGCTGGTGGTGATCTCCGCACCCCTACGAGCGATCGCCCCCTCGATCACTCACAAGACGTCGTATTGCCTCATATTTCTATTATCTTGTTTATGTTCTGTTGTGAGCCGGTGCACAGATGTTTGTCAATTTCAATAAAGTTTTAAAGAGTCTGATGACTGCCCCCCCTCTTCAAAGCTGCCCAATAAGTGACATGTGTTTGACGTTACCCAAAACATTTGTTTAGCATATTTATAGCGCGTTATTACTGCTGCTTTTTGCTATCTTTGCCTTGTCCTATTTATACACGACAGACGGTCTCAATTTAAGCTGAGTGTTCGGTATTGCTGAGCCCCCCCCCCCCAATCCCCTCGAAGTCTATTATACCGTATTATTATATAGATGATTATTAGTCAGTTGGGGTTTATTAACCATAATGTTCCTGTTTACCTTGTAGTGTACATTTTTATCACATCCTGTAAGAAGTGCAGGACCGTGCCGCCTTAAAGGGAGTGTACAACACATCTGGTTTGCCGCTCTTCCACTTGGACTCTGTCTGGTATTGCAGCCCCCACTAAATGCACTTCTTTGGGGATAAGCCCACCATCTGGAGTGGCTCTTAAAAAAACGCTTCCGCGTTTTGCAAAAACAGCGCCATACTGAACCACAGGTTATGTCTGGGATTGCAACTCAGTTCAGGATGAGTGGTGCGATGTCATTTTATTGTCACCCTTTATAATCCCTTTAAGGTTGCCCCAACAGCCATTGTAGGCGACCACCCTGCATCTTACATGTGTTGTCTAAGTATCAACTTATTAAACTAGAAGTCACCACAGTGTAGTAATGTAATTCTATGTAGTTACCTGTGGCTTCCAGTGGTTACTACTCCCAGCAGAGCT
The DNA here is from genome assembly GCF_040894005.1 of Engystomops pustulosus. Taxonomy (NCBI): domain Eukaryota; kingdom Metazoa; phylum Chordata; class Amphibia; order Anura; family Leptodactylidae; genus Engystomops; species Engystomops pustulosus. The sequence continues at coordinate 16,393,074 of NC_092420.1, forward strand.
ACATTTTAGGGGCCGCTCTAAGTCCCCATTGAGCCCCATTACTCTGTTATAAACTATAAAGAAACCCTGCAGGAAGTGATCACTTTTTTTTTTTGCCACAGTGCCTCCGCAGGGGCAACTAAGCATTACACAGGAAGCTGTGTGATCATTTCCCTGCAGCGCCTCCGCAGGGGCAACTAAGCATTACACAGGAAGCTGTGTGATGATTTCCCTGCAGCGCCTCCGCAGGGGCAACTAAGCATTACACAGGAAGCTGTGTGATGATTTCCCTGCAGCGCCTCCGCAGGGGCAACTAAGCATTACACAGGAAGCTGTGTGATGATTTCCCTGCAGCGCCTCCGCAGGGGCAAATAAGCATTACACTGGGAGCTTGAGTGGTTAGATCTCCTGAGCGCCTCCAAAGGGGAAATCGAGCATTACACAGCTGGAGTAAAACTGTATCTAATGCAGAGAAGGAGGCGGCAGGATGGAGTTTTTTCTCCTAATGCACTGATTGTATATTAATGAAGAGCCGAGCAGGAGGCCTCTGCCAAAACCCGGCAAGAAAGAGCCAACAATATCAATTTGAACTTTGCACTCGGGAAGTGTGAAGTGATGTCGGTGAAAGCAGTTTTCTGCACAAGTGCAGCTCCGGCGGCTCCTTTTGAAGCTCTTTTTCAACTTCAATAAAACAGCGACGTGTAATAATTCATCCCAGGGAAAGATTTTCTCTCATACTTGGCCTGTGCCGCTCCGAGTATCCACCCTACAGACGCAGCGGACACCAAAAACTTCAGCTCCTCCAGTGTTTGCTGACGGTGAATGTCTCGGTCTAGTGCTGCTTCCAAAGCGCCGATTTCTTTCCTTGTATCGGTATCGTTAAAGGGGTTGTCCAGATCCATAATGTCCTGCTTCTACACACCACAGCTGTCCGTCTCTGGCCCCACAGTTCCTGCTGTACAACAACCCCTTTAAGAATCCGTTAAAAAGACATCCTCTGTTTTGTCTTGCTGCACTATAACGCATCCAAAATGTAAATTCCCGTATATTTCCTGTTTCTATTCCGAATAAAATGCAGGCTATGGTAGGATCATCATAATCCGGCAACAATGTTGCAAAAAAACATCCAGTCAGTGGCATCTGAGTGTTAAAAGATAGGAACAAGTGGTGTATTTCCAGATGTTCTGAATTATTGGATTCCAGATTAAGGGAAATTTTCCGTTTAAATAGAACTTCTTGAAACTTGGAAAGATTTAACTTTTTCTTTTTTCCGGTTTTTACACCTGGAATTCTCATTAATGTTGCCTGCGGCCATAGTCTGGGAAGACGAGGACTGGGGGCAGCACGGGAGAGCGCTTGTCATGTCTGCAGGAGCTTAGGAGCAGATTTCGGATGCCCCCCAGTTATTTCTGGTGCAGGTTCTGCAGACCTGTCGGGGAAATGATTTGCCTGCTGGTCTTGTGATGGCAGCGAGCGACTCTCGGTCAGGCCTGATCCGTGCTCCATAGGTCTCGCTGAGCTGTGCAAGGGTAATTATTCTGGACAGGTTTACTGTAGGGAGGTGTGAAGTGGTCGTCTGGCTTGTGTGAAGGCAGGAAGACCGGGATTGGGGGGAGGTGAAGGGATTTAAAGCGACTTCAATGGCAGCTGGAGGAAAGTAATTGAATTCTGTTTGTTCCTGTGTTACCTGATGTGAAACTGAGTTTATGTTCCTAGAAGAGGCTGTGATCCATGATACGTTGTGGACCAAGATTTGCTTTTTTTTTTTAAATTTTCTGCTGCCGTAGATAAAAAAAAAAGTTATTTAGGTCCCCCCCCCCCATTTTGGGATAGACATGGTTCCATTCTCTCTTTATTTTAAAAATGTGGAAATGGTGGGGGACACAATCATCAAAAAATCGTTGTGGTAGATGACAATGATGGCCGTTGTTCTCAAAAATGATCATGAAGTGGTGGCTGACTACGAAGAATGGCCCCCATCGTCAAAAAATATCCTGGAAATGGTGGGTGACTACTAATAATGGCCCCCATCATCAAAAAATATCCTGGAAATGATGGGTGACTACCAATAATGGCCCCCATCACCAAAAAATATCCTGGAAATGGTGGGTGACTACCAATAATGGCCCCCATCATCAAAAAATATCCTGGAAATGGTGGGTGACTACCAATAATGGGCCCCCATCATCAAAAAATATCCTGGAAATGGTGGGTGACTACCAATAATGGGCCCCCATCACCAAAAAATATCCTGGAAATGGTGGGTGACTACCAATAATGGGCCCCCATCACCAAAAAATATCCTGGAAATGGTGGGTGACTACCAATAATGGGCCCCCATCACCAAAAAATATCCTGGAAATGGTGGGTGACTACCAATAATGGCCCCCATCATCAAAAAATATCCTGGAAATGGTGGGTGACTACCAATAATGGGCCCCCATCATCAAAAAATATCCTGGAAATGGTGGGTGACTACCAATAATGGGCCCCCATCACCAAAAAATATCCTGGAAATGGTGGGTGACTACCAATAATGGGCCCCCATCACCAAAAAATATCCTGGAAATGGTGGGTGACTACCAATAATGGGCCCCCATCACCAAAAAATATCCTGGAAATGGTGGGTGACTACCAATAATGGGCCCCCATCACCAAAAAATATCCTGGAAATGGTGGGTGACTACCAATAATGGGCCCCCATCATCAAAAAATATCCTGGAAATGGTGGGTGACTACCAATAATGGGCCCCCATCACCAAAAAATATCCTGGAAATGGTGGGTGACTACCAATAATGGGCCCCCATCACCAAAAAATATCCTGGAAATGGTGGGTGACTACCAATAATTAACCCATTATCAAAAGTATTCTCAAGATTATATTGAGATGGTTGGTGACCAGTTATGACCACCATTATTACAGCCTCTCTAGGACTTTAACCCAGTAATCCATTCAGTGATGGGCCACGGGCCCATAATATTTCTCATCTGTTGTTATGTTCATGTTACGTGTTGTAATTCTGTGTCCAGTAAGACCTTACAACCTTCACATCATGGAAGCTCTGGACAAACTGTTCACCCAAAGAGGAGATGATGTCAGAATGTAGAGAATTCCCAAGAAGCCTAAACATTGCCCGCGGGCCGTCCTGTCACTAATGACCAATGGACTAATCATATGTGTTTTCTTGATGACTGTTAAACAAGGATGGTTATGTGTGGAGAGGCTTTCATCTAAGGTTGTGTGAGCCCTGGGGCGGGCCCTCTTACTCGGCCCATCAGCTCCTTTTACAACATATACATGCCCATTAATTTTATTTAGCACCATGTGATACTTTTTTGTCCTGCGGGAGTGCTGTAGGAAAAGTGATCACTTTTTCAAACATTTTTCCACAAGTGATCGGCACGCTGCGATCTTAAATGATTTGTTTTGTTTGTATTTCTTAGAAAGCTAGGTGGTAAATTTTTAGTTTATCTTCCGTAGGGCTTCTTGGGGCACTAGGGAAGCCCTCTTACTTGATCCATCACCTACTTCTGTTACAAACTCCTTTCTATTATTGAATAAGCTGAAATATCTATCTTTGCCACAAAAAACTGGGAAAATGTATTGAGTATGAGCCTAGGGTGGGAAATGCAGCAGCAGAGCCACCCCCTTTTAATGATGCAATGTCCCGCGGCAGCAGAGCCACCCCCTTTTAATGATGCAATGTCCCGCAGCAGCAGAGCCCCCCTTTTAATGATGCAATGTCCCGCAGCAGCAGAGCCCCCCTTTTAATGATGCAATGTCCCGCGGCAGCAGAGCCACCCCCTTTTAATGATGCAATGTCCCGCAGCAGCAGAGCCACCCCCTTTTAATGATGCAAAGTCCCGCAGCAGCAGAGCCACCCCCTTTTAATGATGCAAAGTCCCGCAGCAGCAGAGCCACCCCCTTTTAATGATGCAATGTCCCGCAGCAGCAGAGCCACCCCCTTTTAATGATGCAATGTCCCGCAGCAGCAGAGCCACCCCCTTTTAATGATGCAATGTCCCGCAGCAGCAGAGCCACCCCCTTTTAATGATGCAATGTCCCGCAGCAGCAGAGCCCCCCTTTTAATGATGCAATGTCCCGCAGCAGCAGAGCCACCCCCTTTTAATGATGCAATGTCCAGCAGCAGCAGAGCCCCCCTTTTAATGATGCAATGTCCCGCAGCAGCAGAGCCACCCCCTTTTAATGATGCAATGTCCCGCAGCAGCAGAGCCACCCCCTTTTAATGATGCAATGTCCCGCAGCAGCAGAGCCCCCCTTTTAATGATGCAATGTCCCGCAGCAGCAGAGCCCCCCTTTTAATGATGCAATGTCCAGCAGCAGCAGAGCCCCCCTTTTAATGATGCAATGTCCTGCAGCAGCAGAGCCCCCCTTTTAATGATGCAATGTCCTGCAGCAGCAGAGCCCCCCCCCCCCCTTAAAAATAATAAACTTGCTACCGGCGCTCACTCTCAGGCTTCCTCTTCTCACGGCACACGTTCTCCCCCCAGCTCTGCCTTTTCTGCTGTGCAGGCACAGGTGCATCTATGGTCTCTTGCTGCACAATATGACGTGATCAGCTGCGGCGCAACGCTGGAAAATTCTGCTAATACCTGAGTATATACGGTAATTTTAACAGACCCTTGTAATACTACTTTTGTCCTGTGGGAGTGCTGCAGGGAGAGTTCACACTTCAAATTATTGAGCTGTTAGTAATATCTGTTCCAGTAATATAATATTCAGTCGGTCACCCCCATATTTTTCCTTCCACCTATCCCTGCTGGAATTCCTCACGAACACCCTCGCCTCTTCCAGAATAAAGAACTTTGGAAAGATTCGGTTCATTTAAGTCTTGAGTTTTTTTATGCAGACGTTGGAACCGGATTGTGTAGCTGTCATGTGCAGAATATTGTGCAGGCCAAACAATGGTGAGCGCCATAAATCACACGCTCACCGCAGCGTTCACCTCTATTGATTCATCCCGCCGCGTGTTTACCCAACGTGAGATATGCGCGGGCTGCCATAGGTGTAGGTCAGGCGGAGAGGAAAGATGAAAGAGGAGGAAGGAAAAACTCCAGGCTTGTCGATAATCTCCATTGTGCAGAGGTGCAGTGGCAAATGATTCATGGAGGGGGGCGCTGGAATGAGCCCGGGTTTATGCAATCATTGGTAGCACAGCCCTGGATAAATATTGACAAGCCAGATCTTGGCAGCGCTCGCGTCTTATCCACCCATGGAAAGAAAAGATCTTTTCATTGGTGTACGGCTGTTGTTTGAAAGACCCTAGCAAGTCAGAGCAGGACGAACAGGCAGGCCGCTGTGCCGTACACCGCTTCTATCAACCTGTCATACACATGTAGCAGAGCCCAGATTGGGATCCGATGCTACAGATCCGTCATTTTACATAGCAACAGTCTATGTAGAATTGGGTCTCGTTTATCTACATGTTGGAACTAATCAAAGAGCAGATCTCCATTTAACTTTTCATTCATCCTAAAATCTAACTGTAGTTAACGCCAACAAGGTTTATGCAGCCGCTGTTCCCTGTTTTGATCTAGTTAAATTATTCCCACTCCCAAATTATCCAATGTCCTTCTTCAAGAGGTCCGGGTAATTTGAGAACCCGGATACTGGGAGCATTGTGTTAAAGGAAATCTACCATGGAAATCAAGCATCTGGCTGCACCAGATCACGGCCACCATTGTCTATGGCGCCTGTTCACACCACAATGAGCGCACCTGGCCATTTGTTCTGGCGCTGGCTGCATGAGGCCTTACTCGTGGATCCAGGCATTGTGACTGTGACTGCTAATCTTCTTATCTGTGGCCGCCTCCCTTCTAAAATTAATGTTTATAATTATGCTAATGAGGGGCCACCCTAGCCCCTTTGTGAACTGGCTTTACAGGATGTTATACTGCCCCCCCCCTCCCCCTGCTCACTCGGCACTGAGATCACAGCAGGAAGTGATCACTGTATAAATACTGAGGTGTTCCAGTCTTTAACGACAAAGGCTGCTAGGGTAACCCCTCATTATATTACTTAGGGCCCAACTTGCTGATCAATGGGGGTCTCAGTGCTGAGATCCCCACAGATCACAAAAACGAGAGGTCCAATGGGGTCCCACGTACTTCCATCAGACCCTTTGTTGCTCCGTCAGACTAATGGAGCAGACGGCTGGACTCGTCGATTTTCATCAGCTCCATAGAGATAAATGAAGCAGAACAGTCATGAGCCGCCGTCTGGTCCATTAGTCTGATGGAGCAACGAGGGGTCCAACGTTTTAGGGATCTGTGGGGGTCTCAGTACTGAGACCCCCACTGATCAGCAAGTTGGTCCCTATCCTATGGATGGAGTCTAACTTTTTTTTTTTGTGGGGAAAAACCCTTTAAAATCTGATTCTGATCTGGATCATAACACGGATAGTTACCCAAGGTCACATAAACGTAGCCTTGTTTACTTATTTTAATAGATCCCAAAATCTAAAGCGGGAGCCGCTAAGTCCTAAACACGTGCATGTGGAGCAGATGAAAGGACTGAAGTGGCTCAAAAACAGGATATTTTTGGACTTCTGGTTACGAATGTGACGGATGACACACGGGGAGAATTGGAAGCTATTCACTTGCTGATGGCTCTGACACGAGCGAGGCCTTTATGGCTCTCAGTAGCTGCTACTGGAAAAAGAAGCCATTGTTCATCTGCTCGATGGCTAAAACCTTCAGGAGTTACAAAGATACTGTCTGTGTAAAGCGTCCACAAAACGTGGCTACTTTCTTCACCTTTCCACAGGATGTGTTCTGTAATTGCAACCAGACACCATTTATTCTAAAGGTTAGATTTTGGGGGCACCTGTCCCCCCCCACACCGGGTATTGGAACCTGTTTGGGAGAAGTGAAGTCCATTCCCTGGGTTCAGCGTGCAGCGACGGCGAGGTCACTGCTGAAGACATGTTGACCGTGGCCAATGACTTGTAGTCAATAATTTTACCTCTTCCCCAGGCACCAAACAGATTTTTAACTAATATTTTACAATCAACTTAAAAATCTATGGAAAGAAGAGCTCCGTTTTTTTGTTGTTAGGCTGTGCCCCTATCACACTGACCTTCTAGGGGGCAGTGAGTGTGGTCGTAGGACATATAGCAAGAAGTTCTTCTTACCTATTGTCAATGTGTGACGTCTTAGATTTCCCGACAATCGATGACCACTAAGAGCCCCCACCCATAGAGAACAGACCTGATTAAACGATCCTTGAAGGAACCTATTAAAACAGGGCAGGTCTACTTTGATCCCAAAAAAACGAGTTGGGAAGGGTTCCTTGGCAGACGTCACCCTGGTAAGTTGGAGCCGCTTCACGTTCTCAGCACTTTTAACCTTCCATACATAATTCCGAAGAACCCCCTTAAGGGAAGAAAACCTCAATCCCGACCACTTCACCGCACAGAATCCTTTCTGTGTTTGATTATAAATGACTGTGGCCGCCGCTGAAATATTAGCACAGCAGATTATGGTAGACCACGGAGAACAAACTTTCACTGTGCTCCCATCATACCTGATAAATCACCAGCGGTGCGAGCGCCCGGGTCCTTCAGACTTCATGGAAGTCTTTTAAATGTTTGCTTAAATTCTAAGACCTCTGGCGACGCAGACGCCGCAGCAGACGCTTTTAAGATGGCGTCGACTTGTGGAAGAGGGACAAGCGATGCAAATGTTTTGAAGGAGGCTCTTTAAAGTATATACCCTCAGATATGATAAGGATCATAAAAGCCGACAGGACGGAAAAACACGACTTTTTATTTGCAAGTTTTTTTTTTTCTTTGAGTTGTACGTAATCCATTACACATTGTATAAATTGTGCGCTGTAAATTTTATACATTCCGTCTCCTTCCTGGCACATTATATACTAAGTTTAGACTTGGTGGACGTTTTTCAGTGCAAATTTACGTCATTTAGAGGGAAAGGGTCAAAAACATTTGGATTAATAAATGAGGCCCTAAGTGTCATCTAACGCAATCTCTAGACTCCTCCGTCCCGCACGTGTCACCAAACACAAAACTATTGCCGTTATTTTTGGAAAAGTTGAGGAATCGGCTTAATCTTCGTGTGCGCATTTTTTTTTTTTTGGGGTATAAATATAGTGACAACTAAATTTATCAGCTTTTTTTTTTTTTTTTTTTTTTTAGACTCCCATGTGTTTTCGCTTTAATATCTTGGTCGTCTTGGATCACACGTTTTTCGACAAAACCAGACTTGGCAAGGAAATTAAAAATTAATTTACACGTTTCAATAATTATTCAGTTATTTTTGTGTATCTTGGTTAACTGCCTTTTTAGGGAGAAATGTTCTGTGGAAAATATGACCGTTTTTATGCAAATATTATTGGTGTTTATGGGTTCCAAAAAATGTACAGAATGTGCCTGCAGTGGAAACTTTGTAGACTCCAATCGAATACGGGGGTTGGTCACACCCTGCCCCCTACTATGTATCAATTTTTGCCTGTTGTTGTTGTTTCTTGAACGTTTTATCAATATATTTTAAGGGTACCAGAGCTGCCCCCGCCTGCCGAGGAAAAATATTTTGCTTAAATGAATATTGTCCATTCTGATGTTTACTGGGTCCCTGCTAACCTTTATATCCTGTTTCTGTCTAGACAAACAGGAAGTGCCCTCTCGGCCAATCACTTCACGAGAGTCTGCAATGAGGCTTGTAATTGGCTAAGTAGCCACTTCCTGTTTTGTTGAGATGGAACCAGGAAGTTGAGGACAACGGAGCAGATCGGGAGATCGGAAAGTGTGTAGCGGCTTATTCTCTGCTAGAAAAACCCTTTTACAGCAAAAATGACTTGCCTTGTGTAGCTATTCTTAGATGTTAAGATTGAGTTTGTCACTTTTTCCACTCAGAGGTGTGGAAACCCCTTAAGTGGGAGGTGAAGTGTTGGTCATATTGGTGAAGGGTGTGCAGATCTGATTTTTTAAGTAAGAAAGCAAAGCTTTGATCAGTACCACTTACTGGGCTTCACTACGTGTTCTATGACATTATGTAGGTGGCTTTACATGTCCCCGAACAGCCGTCACCTCCATTAACATTTTATGGGTTGTAGGAATTGTGTTTTCCGACAGAAAAGGGATTAATTTATAAAGGGAGCAATGCTCGGAGGATGGCCGGGACCCACATATGGAATAATACTCACATTTGCTCGTCGTAGGGGTCTGCACTGTTGGTTCCTACAGAGGGTCTTGGCCTCTTCGCATGCCTTAGAAATATCTGGAGCAAATCCCAAAAATCTGTTATAAACATAGATGTAACGAGTCCTGGAGTCCCTTCATTGTTTTAGGATTTGTTTGTAATTTTATCTTATGATTTTTCGAGCTACATTTTTCTCAAGAAACGTTTTGAAAATGTTTGATTTGGGAAGAATTTTTTTTGTAAATGCATTTCTCTTCTGAAGTTATTACACATTGGACTTGGCGGGCCATCTAATTACACGATTGATGGATTATCTGTAAAGTTTTGGGAGGGGAGGGGGATCATGGATGCTCAAGAGTAGAGGTGAGCACGATTCCTTTTTAAGTTTGCGGGAAATGCAAATTGACGCCTCCACCTTCTAACCATGACTGTGATCAAATAAGTCGGTTTTGCAGGTGTTTAGCCAATTTTTAATGGAATTTTACACAATCTTTTATTTGCAAGATCATAGTAAAGCCCGTTACCCAAAAGCGAGTTTAGTCCCCCTGGTGCACTTGTGGGATTTCCATTCCGAAACCTACAACCGCTGAACTCGGCATCTCCGATTCTAGGCTTGATTTGGTGAATCCCGCTAGAGCATTGAGGCAGTTTGCCTTAACATATCCATTACGGGTTATCCTCTTGGCCAGACCTGTACCCCCCCCCCCACACCCCACAATAGTTGTCCAATTATTCAAGAATAATTATATCAATATAAGTTTCTATATAAATAATAAGCTGTGACGGTGAAGCACCGCCCACTAGACTCCCAAGCCAAAAATTACTATAGGTTCAAATGAATAAACTACATGTTGTGTTTTGGGAGGGGGGGGGCATTTTTAAAGTGAACCCTTAGAAATTTTTGGTAATTTTGGAGAAAATTGGAATTTTGTTTAATTTTTTTTTTTTTCCCTGTGCAAAAAATTACAATAAAATCTAAATTCTGCAGTTTAGTGTCCCGATCCCTGACACACTTCCCCTTCATCCCCGCGCTCCGCGTTCTACGTGATTTAATCCGTCAAATGGATATTCTATTTGTCCATGAAGACTTCCTCGATGCAGTAGAAATCCGTAGTGACACGTCCAGCGTAACCTCGTTATGTGGTTAACCAGTAATGTCGTCTCCGCAGAGCAAATTCCATTTCTTGCTACATGTTATCAGATGAGGCCCGGGCTCAGGACGCGCTGTCAGTCCATATTTCATGTGACTCTCATTCAGATCGATGTTCGGCTGTTCACAATGAATGACCGCTAAGGCTTTCTATTATGTAGGGATTGATGTAACAAAGGAATAGTTATAGAGCGCACAGGTCCGATCCTGTCTGTCCTCCGCTCCGGATCGTTACAAAGCAGGTTTCTGTGTGTATGGATTATGATATTATAATGGTATCCGATGTGGAAGGTCGTGATTGTATGGACTTTGTATTATGCCAGGAGCCTATATACTTATTGGATTGACTGCAGTATCTACAGGGGTCACACAGTTTTATAGAAAGTGCTGGGCAAATTAGCTTTGATTGGTAAATTTTAAAGTGCACTTAAAGGAGTTATTAACTCTGTGGTAGGGACTGATGTAGAACTGGACAAGCCTATACTGGCCTCCGCTCCGACCACCACCGGCCATCATTGTGCATCGGCAGGTTGTGTCGCTGCTATGTAACCAATGCAGCTCATTACTGGCCTCCGCTCCGACCACCACCGGCCATCATTGTGCACCGGCAGGTTGTGTCGCTGCTATGTAACCAATGCAGCTCATTACTGGCCTCCGCTCCGACCACCACCGGCCATCATTGTGCATCGGCAGGTTGTGTCGCTGCTATGTAACCAATGCAGCTCATTACTGGCCTCCGCTCCGACCACCACCGGCCATCATTGTGCACCGGCAGGTTGTGTCGCTGCTATGTAACCAATGCAGCTCATTACTGGCCTCAGCGGGGTTCTGTTGAGGCCAGTGTTGGGTTGAAGCATGCAGTCCACATAAAATAACCAATGCTGAGACTGAAGGTGACAATAGGTACCGAGCTTAGGCCAAATGAGAGAGGAGGAGTAGTTAGAGGACAACCTGCACAACTCCTTTTTCCAAAATTTAGCTATTCCTAAATGAGCTGTTTGGATAAGGAATGTCTCTTTTAAAGGGCTTGTCCAGTGACCACAACTTGCTGATCGATGGGGTTCTCTGTAATGAGACCATAAGAATGGTCCAGTGTACCCCAGATGTACCCAAACTGAGTAGCTAAGTACACATGTGCCCCCCTGCTCTATTTATATCTAGCTCCAACGGTTCTCGTTATCCTTGAGGATCCCATCAGTGGGAACCAAACCGATCAGCAAGTTATCACCTATATAGGTTTGTATGTTCTCTCCGTATTTGCCTGGGTTTCCTCCGGATCCTCCGGTTTCCTCTCACACTCCAAAATATACCAGTAGGTTGATTAGATTGTGAGCCCCATTGGGGACAGGGACTGATTTGGCAAACTCTGTGCAGCGCTGCGTTATCTGTGTGCGATATAAATAAAGAACTATTATTATTATTATTATTATTCTGTGGCTAGAGGGTAAGTTGTTGTCACTTCCTCTTTAAAGGCAGCCATTATGAAGACTGATAACTTTCATATGAGACCAGTCTTTCAGACACTTCATAGTCTTGCCGTTCCTGTGCTGGGGTTATCTAATGGGACAGACAATCTCATTAATTGCCATAATTCTCCTAATGGCTCGGAAATCGAGACCAATAAGTCTTTCGCTGACTAAATGCTGGAAGATTGATTTGTTTGACTCTTCTAACCTAAGAAAATAAATGAAAACAAAACCCGGGCTAATCCGCTTGAATTTGCTGATTTAATTACAGGGAGTTGGGGGGAGGGGGGGGGGGGCATCCCGAGTATTTCGTGTCTCCTTATACTGCATCGGTAATTGGCTTGTTTGCTGCCGAAACTGAGAGTAAAAAAAAAAAAATACCTAGCCATTTCCTAAGTGCTCTTGTATAACAGCGGATCGTGTTCTCCATGCGATCCAGAATAATTGTCGGGCGGGTTTCTGCTGACCTCGGTCTCTGCCATGTGCTGATCTCGTTGCATTTATCCCTTCTCTTTTTTTTTTTTCTTTGTAGAAATTTGAGCCACAACAAGCTGAAGGAGATCGATCCGGCCGACTTTGCGGAGCTGCACGGTCTACGGGAAGTGTGAGTATTTCTCTGTAGCTTCTGCTGCACTTTTAGAGGAGATCTGTGGTGCTTCAGCTGGAGGTTTGTAACCCAATCCCCGGTCCCCGGGCGCCGGCCTCTCCTGGTCCGGTTACATCAGCAGATTAGCCTTTTTTTATGCTTCTGTGTTTCTGTCCCGTCTGCTGCTCTTTTCTTTACTTTATCAGTTAGATAATGATGATGTTTTCTACAATTGTTGTAACGGACCGGAACTAAAATGGACTTTGGCTACATTCACACGGCTGTGTGGGGAACGTATATACGGCCGACGTATATACAGCCGATATATGTCCCCCGTAGACGGCAATGGCCTCACATCGCCCAACGGGAGCACTATGGTGCGGCACTGTACTGGTCCGTACCCCGTGAAAAGATAGGACATGTCCTATCTTTTCACGGCATACGGCGCTGTGCGCCATATATCCCTATGGAGAGGGGCGGGGGTGAGTGCCACTCACCTCCGCCTCTCCCTGCCGCCGCTGTATGTAGCCTAAGCTGCTTCTTCTGCCCTCGGTAGTTTTTGTACATTGATTTATGGGTTTTGATGAAGATTTAGGGGCCGACTCTACTCCAAAATCCTATTCATATCCAGTGCAAGACCATAGGGTGTTTTTACACTTGCCCCATTACATGCTCAGGCAAAGATTCTACGTTTTACTAGTGGCTTATTCTTGCAAATTCGTTAGCGAGAAGCCTGAATAGGGATAATTCCTGTGCACATCTGGATAAAAATAAAAACAAGTTTTTTAACCCAACTTTTTTGCCACGGATCCTGTAAATACATAATACAAATACAAATGGGATTTGTTGTAGACACTGTGGCCCAAAGAACTTTGTGGCTGCCGATGACGGATGTTGTAGCAGGTCTATACTCCGGCTTATATCTTGCTGATGACCAGTTTCTGTAAAAGTTCTTAGTAGAAGGGAAAAAAACCCAAAACTTCTGATTTTTGTCTTGCTAAAACCCAATTTATATTTATGTAAAAATCGGCCAAATCTCTCGACTCTCTTCTCATTTTCCACCAATGGTGGATGTCGGGGAAGATAAAAGTAAAAGGCAGTTTGGATACTGTCGTAGGGAGTTAAGGAAGTGGAGTTGGGAGAGATGGATGACACAAAAACAGTGGCTCAGCAAACCGTTCTCAAAGTGTATGATGGTCTTAAAGGAGTTGTACAAAGTTGGCAAATTATCCCCGATATGCATAACCATTGTGAGGAGCTGATTAGTGAGGGTCCAACTCCTCCCACCAATCGTGAGAATGGGACCCCAGCAGTTTCGATAATGGTTGGGTTAGTATAACATTTTGTTCTTGTCGTAATGTTTGTGAACCCTTTATTGAATGTACGTCACCAATTAATTAATTAATGGTGCTCTATAAATAAATAGTGATAATGATGGATGTGCTGGAGATACCCCAGCGCTGGGCTCTCTGCTTTCTGACACTCAAATACTATTGAATGGGGTGACGGGGGACGTGCTCGATCTGCCACTTCATCAGTTAGTGAGAATAGGAGCCTCTTCCCTGTATTGTAGGGGATCCGTTCTCCGGACGGCTGGGACCACCAGCTTGTTATCTCCTGTAGATGGGGGACAAATTGGTAACTCAGAACAACCTTTCTAACTCTCAAAGTTGTGAATACCACTTATTAAAGGGTTATTCCCATCTGGGCATTCACATTTAATTAAATTCATTTGCCATATGTAAACATTTGTTCACTTGGATGTTATTAAAAAAAATGTCCCTGTGTGAAGATAATTTCTCATAAATGTAGTCATGTTGTCCCTTGGAAACAAGATGGCTTCCTCTGATACGACCACCTCACATTTTGGCAGGCGTGGCCAAACATGCGCTAATGAGCCCTGCCTGACCACACGGATCAGCAATCATTACCACAGGGCGGCTTTTTGACATTTGATATTCAGAAACTTTTTGTTTCCTTGTGCAATCACTCTAACAGAGGTGGTCGTATCCAAGGACACAATTTCTTATAAATGTCATATGGTCCCTTAGTCTTGTTTCTATCTTCACACAGGAACATTTTTTTTTTAATAACATCTAATTGAAGAAATATTTATGTATGGCAAATTAATGAAACTGAATGTGAGTGCCCAGACGAGAAAACCCCTTTAACCAATGGAGGATGCAGGGAAAGGTGACTATAACTATATATTATAAGGATTAGGACTCTTATGTCCGGACTGCCAGTACTAGTGACTTGGACAGTATTGTGCCAAAAAAAAAACAAAAAAAACACCGTAGGAAACTGGGACTTGTTGTCGAGTTTCAAATGATTTAGACACAGTCCTATAGAATTTTCCTGTATTTAAATGTGGGAAAATCCGTCCCAAATCAAATTGGCATCACAGCCCTCGAATGAAGTGTCCTGGTTCCTAATGGAAGTAGCAGAAAACAATTCCCTCCCGCCTCTCCATCGTCTTGCTGGTCACGTTCTCTAATGACTGTGATTTATTAAACAAATGTCCCCTCTGACTTGTGAATGTGTGTACCATTTGGCGTAGTTTCCCTTCCGTATAGGCATACATTGCTTTTTAACTCTTCTATGTGACTAGAATACATTCATAGTCGTCTTATGGGTCTACAGAGCGGGATATGCATGCCAGGGATCCTTCTCCTGTATGGAGGTGCACCCACTCTTCTGCTATAGATGAAGTCTTGGGTGGGAGAAGGATCCGGCTTGTTACATTTCCACGTGCCCAACTCTTAGCCCTTCCTGGATACAGAATGTTGGTTTTTATCTTTCACTTTTCCGAAAAGTAAACATGAACACTTGATGGAATCGAGAGAAATATCTGTTGGTTGACTAACCTGAGACCTCCACCGGTAAATCAACCATTGTTTTCTGTTAACGATGAGATGTCTCTATTGACTCTGTCTTATTCTATACAGTAAAGCTGAAAAGTGAGCTGCGTGCTCTGTAAACGTCAGCCTACTGCGATGGAAAGCAGCAAACACATCTGCCTTACCAAAAATAATAATCATGTCCTTAGCGATTGAATACGTTATTCTTTATATTTAGCCTTCCCTCTTTACGAATGTGTTATATCATTCCCGTCTCGGCTTTTAGACCTCCCCATTATTAGGAGACTATCTTAACCTAATACATCAACTCACTACACCGCAGTAGTCTGCATAGTAGATATATTTTATATGGAGAGACCCCAAAGCTTCCCTCTCAGCCCCCGAAGCAAGAAATATAGAATTAGTCCAAAATACCTTACAAGCCCTAAATACACGCAGTATTAATAATGGCCCTGTCAGAAGAACTCGGCGAGCGAAGACAAGTTGATGGGAAAATCGGTGAGTGATCTGTCATGACACGACGCTCCGTATCACATCCACAAATGTCTCCACTTGTCCCGCTCATTGCCAGACAGAAGCCGCAGTTATCTGCCTTACACCCGACTAAACGGTTTCCATGGATGTGATTAAATATGGCTGCTGTCTCAAGTTGTGATGAGAGCGACTGATGCGTCCCCGGATATGTCTTACACCACTGTACAGAACCCAATCTATATGGTCTTACTAATATATGGGGAGAACAATATCATGTCCTATTCAGCACTTCAGATTTGGGTTGATGTCCTCTTTTGACATATAAAATGTGTAGTACAGGTTTTTCCACTTACAAAAAAAAAAACCTACCCTCTCTTTCTTGAAAATCTGAAGACTCTATACTAATCCCCTACAGGAGCTCCATACAGAATCCTATGGATATTTTGCTGAGACCACATTCTTACAACCGTAATGATGGATCACAGCCCCCATTGAGGAGTATGGCAGCTGGTCGTGGTGCAGTGAGCACACAGTGGGGCACATTTACTTACCCGGTCCTGACGCGATCCCCGATGTGCATTGTCCAACGAGGATGAAGTCCGGCGCGATTCACTAAGATCGTGCGCCTGATATCCTGCATGTGTGACTTCCCCGCTCAGGTCCGCCGGAGTTCACCTTCTTCTTCCCGGTGTATGTGAGTGCTTTGTTTTGCGACACAATTTGAATTTTAAATTCCGATTTGTGTCGCATGAAAGTCTAATCGCGTGCACCAAAAACCCCACTTAAATGCAGCGCAAATCGACAATAGTCGGGAAACTCTATGGAAATGCGGTGTGCGGACCCTTAGTAAATGTGCCCCAGTATCTCCCCATGCTACCACCGTTGTGGCCGGGCGTCTTTCACTGGAAATGGGAGGGGTGACGGGCACTCACTCCCTCTCCCTTCTCCACCAGGTACCGATTTGGTTTATAATAAATGCATAACGGATAGCTTAAACTACTTGCAGGTTGGGACCAGGATAAGAAGAAAAATTTTAAAAAATCAACCCCGTTTCAGCCCTGCATCCTACCGGAAGTTGCTGGGGTCACAAGGCCTGCATCATCCAATGAGTGACGTTCATCGACAAAGGATGTCACTTCCTGTGTTGTCTCCTGATACATGGAGGTCACTTGGAACTTGTACGGCCCAAAACTAAAAAGTCCTGGTGTGACCTTGCAGACCAAGTATGTACACCCAATGGCTACCAATCTATCTGGTGAGGTTCCTCTGATATGTAGGCACTTCTACTACTGATAACTGTATACCTATGCATTTTTAAACATTCTGAAATACTCCCCCCTTACCTGTGATTGGTCTGTTCAAGATAAAGGGGAGTGTCTCAGACAGCCCTATGCACACTGGCACTAGTCTGATGTGCTGAGAACGGAGAATCGGAGGGTTTCTGTAATCGGATTGAACCTCTAACTTTTCAGGGCCATTAAAAATGATAATGCAGCAGAGAATGGCGATGATTTTATACCTTCGCTGTATAGTTCAGCCTTATTCACCATTCAGAACATTAACATTAGCTTAACACCTCGTTAATGTCCCAGAATCCCCCCCATGCAACGTGCCGAGATTAGAAGACTGGTTCCAATTCTGTTATTCTTCCATAAGTGAAGACCACCACAGGATATCTGTTGGGCGTCAACTATTTTCTTTGGTTCCTCTTATTATTTTCATCTCGGGGGTCTCGGCCACAGAATGTGCGACCTGGGAGAAGCTTGTTCTTGTAAAGTATAAAATAAAGCTGCGAATTCAGCAAACGCTGGCGGTGCCTCCTCTGCTGCGGAGCTCCATGATGGGAGCAGGTAATTGCTTCAGCATGCAGCTCACAAACGGGGGAGACGATGAGGGTGGCCAAAATGTCTCCATCAGTCGAGAAACCTGCTGAGAACAAAAAAGAATCTTGTAATTAGAGAAATTTCTCACCGATCACATACTACAGGGATTGTAAGTAATAGCAGGGGAGAAAAACTTTATTTCCTAACCCCCCCCCCCCCCCCCCAAATTGGGATTTGTAAAAATTTTTATTTTTTTTTGAATTGCCGTCTTAAACTTAAAAAAACAATAGCAATGCACTTGAGATTTCTAACATTGTACAAATGTATCCGGTCTTGTTAGCTTGTCCTAATGACCAACAGATTGCACGAAGACCTTTATTTACATAACAATTTGTAGACGTGGAAGAGATTTAATAGGAAGCCGACCCCCGAGGTCGGAGGTCAGCACATGACCTTTGCCGTTACAAATAATGTTTTAAGGACAAGGAACACAGGTGCAGAAGTGTGAAAAGTGGATCCCGATCCGGAATGTTTTGTTGAAAAATTAGAAGCGAATTTCTACCGAAAATTGTTTATTGGAAAAATATAAAAAAATATATAAAAATATTAAAAAAATCTTATATATATTTGCAGCTTTTTTTTTTTTTTAATTTTTGTTTTTAATTTGTTTTTTTTATCCTTATTTTTTTTTTCTTCTGTTTTTATCTTTCATTTAGGCAATTGGGCTACAATGAACTGAGTTCCATCCCTTCTCTTGGATCGTCCTCCTCACAAGTCATCAGTCTTTCACTGTAAGTTGAACTTGTTATTACTACATTTAATGACACTTGGGCCACTTGTCTGGGCCCATATATTGCGGCCATATGCTTGCTGTACATACAGCAGCTATAGGGGTGCATTGTGCACGGCACGGTATGGTGAACACCCACACGTGTCCACGTACTGTACCATTGCCGGAAATAAGATACGGCAATTGATAGAGTGCACTGTAAGTTTGACCTGGCCTCTCCAGCCGAAGGTATGCTACACTCGGGTCCCGGATCACCCATACAGATGGTGTGTGTGTGTATATATATATACACACACCATCTGTATGGGTGATCCGGGACCCGAGTGTATATATATACAGGCGGTCCCCTACTTAAGAACACCCGACTTACATACGATCCCTAGTTACAAACGGACCTCTCGATATTGGTAATTTGTTGTACTTTAGTCCTAGGCTACAATGATCAGCTGTAACAGTTATTAATGGTGTCTGTAGTGAAACTTTATTGTTAATCCTGGTTCTTATGACAATCCAACATTTTTAAAATCCAATTGTCACAGAGACCAAAAAAATTTTGTCTGGGGTTACAATTATAAAATATACAGTTCCGACTTGCATACAAACTCAACTTAAGAACAAACCTACAGAACCTATCTTGTACATAACCCAGGGACTGCATATATATATATATATATGTATGTATGTATGTATGTATGTATGTATGTATGTATGTATGTATTATTTTCCATGCAAAAACCACTGCCAAAATGTAGGGTTGCTGCGGTTCTGATTGCTATTGTTGTTATGTCCCAAGTCATTCAATTTAAATGGTCCTTTCACTTTAAGTTAAGGTGTTTCTACATCTTATTTGAGCTGCTCTTTTTATTATATATTTTTTTTTTGTTTTTGTTGTTCCTCCCTGACTGAAAACGCTCTTATCAGAACCCAAGATCCGGTGGGATGTGTTCTTGTAGAAGTCTCTCTGCTTCGTTAAACCTTTTTGGATTTGTGCTTTATCTCCTCTGTGTAGAGTTGCCTGTTGTTTGCTTTTAGTTGGTTACAGAAGTTATTCTTGATGAAACTAAAGCCTGTAATCCTACCGGGCTATTGATCGGCATTTTGTTGGAGGGCGATACGCTCACCTTTCATTATTTCCTGTTAGAATTTGCTCACCTGTGTTTACTTTCAAGTGGGGAAAAAAAAAAAATACTCGACAAACACGGGTGAAGTGACTTGGCTTCTTGTTCCATCCATAAAATAGTTGATATAACGTGTAGATCTAAGATTGACGCTGGAAATTGGTCATAATCTGGGGGAACGAGTCCTCGCCAACTTCTAGACCTACTTTTTGGAACTATAGGCGGTCCCCTACTTAAGAACACCTGACTTACAGACCACCCCTAGTTACAAACGGACCTCTGGCTGTTGGTAATTTATTGCACTTTATCCCTAGGCTACAATGATCAGCTATAACAGATATCACAGGTGTCTGTAATTACCATATACTCGAGTATAAGCCTACTTTTTCAGCACAAAAAATTTGCTGAAAACCCAAACTCGCCTTATACTCGAGTAAAAAAAATATAGGTTTTACCAGGTTTTTGTGGTAAAATTAGGGGCCTCGGTTTATACTTGGGTCGGCTTATACTCGAGTATATACGGTAATATTAATTGCTAATCTTGGTTCTTATGATAATCCAACATTTTTAAAAATCCATTTGTCACAGAGACCAAAAAGAAATTCTGCTTGGGGTTATAATTATAAAATATACAGTTCCGACTTGCATACAAGTTCAACTTAAGAACAAACTCGGAAGCGATCTTGTACGTAACCCGGGGATGGCCTGTACCATTAGTTAGCACAGGCTCCAAGCACAAGTTTCGATAGTCTAGCTATAGAGCATATGGTAGTATGTTCACACTATATAAAAGGCTGCAAAAAAAAAAACTTTTGGTAAAAAAAAAAAATAATCACTGCAAATTGGTATTTTTGGCTTTTCTTCATCTCTTTTTCTAACAAACCTACTAAAAGTTGTTTTCTATTGCTGGGAAGTCCATGTCTTGGCTACAAAGGAGCCTTCTTCTAATCACCAGATGTCCCTCCATTATGTCCTGGTCAATTAGCCATCTCCTGGTACTTCACACACACAGCGAGGAGAGAAATGCTGACTCCTGGGATCTGGAGAATGGGTCTTTAGAGGCCTTGAATTTTCCCTTTTTTGATTCGGCATTGAAGGAGGCCCGTTTTTCAATGCAAGATGACATCAAGGAGGTTTTTTATTTATTTATTTTTTTTAGAAAGTCCCCGAGTGTTCCAGTCGCTAGCACTTGTCCGCAAGGCCCCTTTCTCTTACTGGGCCCCCACTGTTTTCTTGTCGTCTTTGTATTCAATGTGTTCTCGTTCCAAAGAAGCGAAAGCTTTTCAACCCAAGAAAAAGCTTCACTGTTAAGAAAGGCCTAAGTATAGAATAGAATAGTTCAATAGAATTAAACCAAAAAAATGATCCAAAAATAGGCTGGGGCTTACTGGTGTGGGATTTTCATGGTTGGGTTGGGTAGTTCCTCGTTCATCAAAATTTCTTTGAAACACTTGATAGATCTGAAATTACTGTTGGCACAGCCCCCGTCATACACTAGCAGGACACTGGACATCACAGGAAGTCCTGTTGCCAGGGGGGTCACATGATGCCTGCTAAAACGTCTAGGTTCATATATAAGGCGCACCTGATTATATACACGGATGAATGACCAGCAGGTGGGAGACCTGTGCACAGTTCAAGGCAGCTGTTGTCTGTAAGTAGGTTCATATGTAAGGTGCACTGGATTTCTGAGAAAATAAAATCCCTGGCTATATACTGGGGGGGGGGGGGGGGGCAGGCGCTGGCTATATGCTAGGGGGGGGGCAGGCGCTGGCTATATACTAGGGGGGGGGGGCAGGCGCTGGCTATATGCTAGGGGGGGCAGGCGCTGGCTATATGCTAGGGGGGGCAGGCGCTGGCTATATGCTAGGGGGGGGGCAGGCGCTGGCTATATGCTAGGGGGGGGGCAGGCGCTGGCTATATGCTAGGGGGGGGCAGGCGCTGGCTATATGCTAGGGGGGGGGCAGGCGCTGGCTATATACTAGGGGGGGGGGGCAGGCGCTGGCTATATGCTAGGGGGGGCAGGCGCTGGCTATATGCTAGGGGGGGGCAGGCGCTGGCTATATGCTAGGGGGGGGGCAGGCGCTGGCTATATGCTAGGGGGGGGGCAGGCGCTGGCTATATGCTAGGGGGGGGCAGGCGCTGGCTATATGCTAGGGGGGGGGCAGGCGCTGGCTATATGCTAGGGGGGGGGCAGGCGCTGGCTATATGCTAGGGGGGGGGCAGGCGCTGGCTATATGCTAGGGGGGGGGGCAGGCGCTGGCTATATGCTAGGGGGGGGGGGCAGGCGCTGGCTATATGCTAGGGGGGGGCAGGCGCTGGCTATATGCTGGGGGGGGCAGGCGCTGGCTATATACTGGGGAGGCTGTGACCAATTTCCAACTCTAGGCTTAGACTTGAGTCAATAGGTTTTCCCAGTTTTTTTACAGTTAAAATGAGGTGCCTCGGCTTATACTGAAGTATATACGGTAATTAATAAGTCCGATCCCAATGACCACCAGTATAAAGGGTCACTAATTACATAGCGAGTGCTAAACCAAACTTTGAATTAACCCTTCTTCCGGGGGGGAGGGGGGGGGGGGTTCATGGAGGGGGGTTAAGGCGGCGGAAAATAGGATTAGATGCTTGACAAAAGGCTAAGCGGCTTTCTGCAGAGTATTTACTGCTGAAATGAAATCAATAGGTCTATATCGTCAGCGCGGAGAGTATAAAACTCTATTAAAAAATCAATCTGTTTTACAGGCTAATTAATGTCCAGATCAATCCGCATTAAAGAGCAATTAGACAGATATACTGAGTACACGGAGCCGTGGATTCTCCTCTGTGTCTGCAGCTCCTAGTGGTTCTCTATGGAGGATTGGTTATAGTTTTATATTTATACCACATTAATATGAAACATAATATAAGAACCCTCTAGACAGGGAAGGATCTTCCGCCATGCCGGACACCCTCTTCCTATTGCGTTGGGTAATGGTGGCTTAGAATAGGCGGATCATCTCCAGCTACATTTTCCTAGGGATGCAGTAATACCGGGCAATCCTCTGTGCACCCACCCATAGGGTCTTAGGTTCACCAAATCCGGGGGACAAGTCAAATAATTTGCATGATTTTTAGGCCATCCTCATGGGCATTCGGGGTGACCCAGCTTCAGAGACATTTTGTAATTGGGCTTGGCTGCAGTTTATTGGTGGAACGCCTCTTGACAATTTACATTTTTAAGGGTTACCATCCTTGGTGCAGCCCCACAAAGGTTTTAGGAAAGGCACCTTAGATTAGGTTGACGTGTGTAGCTGTGATGGATGGGAGTCTGACTTCTGTGACCCCCCCCCCCCCTACCCCAGTGAATGGAGCAGTAAGTTGCGTCTGTATCCCCAAACCTTAGTCTCCACCACCTTAATGTTTGTATGCGCCCAGATTATAGCGCCCCTCTTGCTTCATCCCTGCTTCATGCGCCAAGCAATGACGTGCGGTTTGCCTGATCTCTCGCCCTCGTATGCTCTTCCCCACGTTCCAGCCTTCTGTTTTTCCCATCTCTTCCTTCTCTCCCGTATCTGTTCTTCTATTAGAGTTTTTAAAATTACCGATCGATATAATTTTAAGCTTTTTAACCCTCCTCGTAAAACCCTGACCTAACCGCAGTAATCCAGAAACGACTTTGGCGTAATACGTTCTTTAATGCCTAAAATATGTGATCCCGAGGAAAACCGAAACGAGCAGCAAACACAATTATTGTTAACAAAGGCGTTCACCTCGTGTTACACATTAGGAACAAACTAGGCTCATCAGGGTTAGGAGTTTGGGGCGAATTGCTTACATGCGGCACATTTGGTAGCAATTATCCATCTGGCACCTAATCACAGTAATAACGGGGGTATTTCCAACGTGCGCTCATTGCCCTATTTGGTATTTGGGATTCACAAGCTGCTTCGAATTATTTTGCTGTGATTCACTTTGAAATCCTCTCGAATGCATCTGATAGATATTACTAGACTCCTCGGCCTCCCTCTGGTACAGTCATGTGGCTCCAAGATCCATAGCAAAGTTTTCCTTTGTCTCTCCGTTCCCAGAGATCCCGGCAAAATGTGGAGGGCTGGAGGGGAAGCCTCGTTACTGGGTGCCCAGATGTGGGCGTCTATGTGATACACGTCACCCTCAGGTAGTCACAGAATCTATGAAGAAGACCAATTCTGAAGTTCTGACTCACCAGAAGGTTGACTTCTTTCCTTGCTTTACACTGAAGCGTTGCTTATTGGCCGATGTGCTCAATCATGTGGTCTTCACCAGCCTATCGGAGCATGGAGAGATCAAGCACATGCTGTTTCTTATCTCTGGGTGGCTTTGGAGTAGACTCTTCAGAATTTTATGGCAGGTTGCATTTTGTTTTGCCTCCAAAGATTTAGGAGGGACCAGACATTGGGGGGGAGGAGGGAGGGGTGTCACCTATTAAAATTGTCTTTCAGTAGAGATCAGGGTTGAGATGTTGAATTCAAACATGTTCATTCCTTTAGTTCTCATTTTGACTTGAGTATTAGTGTAAAGGGA
Source organism: Engystomops pustulosus (assembly GCF_040894005.1). Classification (NCBI taxonomy): domain Eukaryota; kingdom Metazoa; phylum Chordata; class Amphibia; order Anura; family Leptodactylidae; genus Engystomops; species Engystomops pustulosus. The sequence goes on from NC_092420.1 coordinate 16,417,044, forward strand.
TTTTGGAGGTCCACCAGACAACCCTAGAGGGCTCTCCGTTCCTGGATTGCGACCCATTTTCCTATTGTCGGCTGGAAGTACAGGCGATCATGTGACCCCTGTGCCAGCGATCACGGTGGTGGGAGCCTTGACGTTCAGCAGGGATGTCCCCTCCTCACTCTATATCGTAGGTCACCTGATCAGTGGGGTGGCCAGTATCCGCTCCCACCTATCCGATATCCTGAAAAACAGCTCATCCATAGGAAATCCTTTTAATTTGATATTTTTACACAAAAATATCTTACACCATGAAGGCATCAACATCTAAGTCTCGTACGAGTGATCACTTTTTTTTTTATCACCTCAACGATGATTTTTACACACTCGCCCTTCACCACGAGGTTTTTTTGTTTTTTTTTAAAGAATTTCTAGACATTTTCGCCACTTCAAGTTCATCAAATGAAATTTTGCACCTTTTTGCGTCTATTAATTTGCCGCCAGTCCTTCCATGACATCACGCGTTTCACTTCTCCATAATAGCCGCCCCCGGGTCGCTGAAAGACGCCCGTTCTGGTGGCTGTGAGTGAGTTTTCAGCTGTATTTTGACAGCCGGCTCTGGTTACATGGAACACATCAGGAAAGTTAAATAAAAGAGAGTTTTTCTTTTTATCCTCTCGCGTCGCTTTGGATGGATTTCAAACTCCGATGTCAAGTCGGGAGAGTTAAAGGTGCTGGAGGTGCTTTGTGTATTTCTGTCCAATTACACAGTTAAAAAGCCATTTTCAGGCCCCGGACTAATGACTTACAGATTCCGGACAAATATGGCGAGGATTTTTTTTTTTTTTACACGCCGTTGTAAAATAAATCAATCACAGGTGGGAACTCGATGGTTAATTTTGTTTGGTGCTTTTAAAAAATTTTTGACTCTTAAAGAAAGATCATAATCTAAATAAATGTCCATAAATCCCCCCCCCCCCCTCCCCCGGGGTCTTTATTGTGCACTTTTTAATAATTGTTTCCCTGTAAAGTTGCTGGGACTTTTTTATAGAGTTGGACAAATCTTTGATTTTTCTTAGGCAGCTAATATTTGTTTTTTCTAACTATTAACTATTTCCTCTAAATGTCAACGCTTAAAGGGGATTTTCTCGTTTATGATGATGATGACCTCTGCACATGAATAGGAGCTCGGCTGCAGTTCTCTGGTCCGGCCACTACACCGAGAACTGAGCTGAACAATCATGCGATGCCCCATGTTTCAGACCTCCACCGATCTCATCGTGTTAACCCATCGTATGAACAGGTTGTCAATATCCCATAACTAGAAGCACGGTGGCTCAGTGGCTAGCACTACAGCCTTGCAGCGCTGGGGTCCTAGGTTCAAGTCCCATCCAGATCAACATCTAGTCCTCCGGTTTCCTCCAACACTCCAAAACATACTGATAGGTTGATTAGATTGTGAGCCCCATTGGGGACAGGGACTGATTTGGCAAGTTCTGTGCAGCGCTGCGTAATCTGTGTGCGCTATATAAAGAATTATTATTAATATTATAGAAAACCCCTTTAAGGACAGTAACTTCTCCTACAGCGGTGCAATGATTCAGGAAATACCATCGAGAGACTGCGAATGAGTGACCCAATAAGTAATCTCTAATAAATACACACAAAATAAACGTTTGGGGGGAAAAAAAGGTGAAACATATTTTTGGGTGCAAGTTGCTGGGTTCAGGGGTGCCGACACTGGACAGTCCATGTGTTTTTGGAATGAATTCCCACCTGAACAAACACAATATCTGCAGCGGCCTGAGAATGTGTCCGCTTTCCCCCGGGAAGCCCTGGCTCAGAAGACTCGTGGAGAAGACGCCATGACAGCGCTCACTTCCTGTCCGATAAATGAAAGCCAAATAGACGCAGATGACCTTCAATGTAACAAACCCTCAGCTCTGTAACCATAGGCTAAGACCGCCCCGGGGTCACTGCAGTGTGTTATATGTCCACACCTTATGTATGATACAATGTAATGGAATAAAGATCTCACTCTATGACGGGATCTTCTGTTTCTTGCAGACATCACAATAAGATTCGCAGTGTTGAGCCGAGAGAACTGACACCGTACACGTCACTGGAGACCCTGGACCTGAGCGCCAACGACATCACCGAAATCCGGAGCAGGTCGTTCCCTTTACGTCTGCGAATTAAAGATCTGTAAGTGTCTGTCGCTCTCTGTTTGTGTGTGTGCGTCTGCTTGTCTGTCGCTCTCTGACTGTCTCTGCCTGCTCACACTACATATTAGGAGTCTCTCTGGCCATCTGTCTTGGTGACCTCCCCACTATCCTCTGCTGTCAGGATAGAAAAGGATTGGGGTGTTGGATTTGAACATGCCCGATCCCTATGTTATTAGTAGAGATGACTTAAGATGCAATAACTGACAGACATCTAACATGTATTAGAGTGAAATAAAAGAGAAAGATGGTGCCCACCACAAGATTTTTGTGGGGGCACCAGAGGACCCCAAAATTGAGGTTAAAAAGGGTTTTGAAGCCACATGCCTCCCTCCTTTGCTCAAGTACAGTTCACACAGCAGTTTTTGGATCAGGTCATTTAAAAACGTTCCCTTTTCCTCCATTTGTATCCCCTGCTTGCAGATTAAAATCAATATAAGATGCATTTCAGGGCTGGTTTTAAAACTTTTTTTGATGTTTTTTTTGTTCTATTTTTGCTGTGAGGTGCAGTGGTTCTCTATGTCCTGTGCCCAGCACATCCGGCACTGCGGCTCATAACCCGTCTCTCCGCTCCCGTGCAGGAATCGCACGTCTACTCTCCACAAATATGCCGCTTGCCTCGTACCGAAATAGTTGACATTTTATTTCTTTTCTACAAATCTCTTTTTTTTTCTTCCTGCAGCGACCTGGGGAGCAACAAGCTGAGCAGCCTGGAGTCTGGAGCGTTTGACAACCTGTCACGCTCTCTGCTTACACTTCGTCTGAGCAAAAACAGAATCTCGCAGCTTCCTGTCAAAGCGTTTAAGCTCCCAGCGCTGACCCAGCTGTGAGTATGGGAGTAATGAGGGGCGCCGGGATCACTGTGCCCACTGTGATAGTCCCCGCAATGCCACAACACCCTATAAAACATGCACGGGGCCCCTCACTCTGAGATACAAGCCTATTTTGGGGAAGATTAGGGAACCTATTTCGGCTAATAAAGCCGCGGCCTGTGAGACTCGCAGCCCCCACAACCTCACACAGCCCTAATGCGGAGGGTAATTTTATCAGGTCCGGGGGTCTGGCGCGGGACTAGCGAGCTCGGACCACACAGCGCCTGATTAGTCAGGAAATGTAGTACAAGGTGGCGGTAAAATAAATCTTCTTTTTGTTTTGGTAATAAAACTTTGCCTCTAGTTTCTAGGCTTAGACAGATTATCCCAGCGCAGGAGTACAACATATTCTGCCTGCGGTGAACTGGTGGTGCAGGTGCTAGGCAGTAATATACAGTAATACCGCATGTAGTCACACAAGTGTACTGCTCCAAAGAGGGAGGTAGTATTATAGTAGTTATATTCTTGTACATAGGGGGCAGTATTATAGTAGTTATATTCTTGTACATAGGGGGCAGTATTATAGTAGTTCTATTCCTGTACATAGGGGGCAGTATTATAGTAGTTATATTCTTGTACATAGAGGGCAGTATTATAGTAGTTATATTCTTGTACATAGGGGGCAGTATTATAGTAGTTATATTCTTGTACATAGGGGGCAGTATTATAGTAGTTATATTCTTGTACATAGGGGCAGTATTATAGTAGTTATATTCTTGTACATAGGGGGCAGTATTATAGTAGTTATATTCCTGTACATAGGGGGCAGTATTATAGTAGTTATATTCTTGTACATAGGGGCAGTATTATAGTAGTTATATTCCTGTACATAGGGGGCAGTATTATAGTAGTTATATTCTTGTACATAGGGGGCGGTATTATAGTAGTTATATTCTTGTACATAGGGGGTAGTATTATAGTAGTTATATTCTTGTACATAGGGGGCAGTATTATAGTAGTTATATTCTTGTACATAGGGGGCAGTATTATAGTAGTTATATTCTTGTACATAGGGGGCAGTATTATAGTAGTTATATTCCTGTACATAGGGGGCAGTATTATAGTAGTTATATTCCTGTACATAGGAGCAGTATTATAGTAATTATATTCTTGTACATAGGAGCAGTATTATAGTAGTTATATTCCTGTACATAGGGGGCAGTATTATAGTAGTTATATTCCTGTACATAGGAGCAGTATTATAGTAGTTATATTCCTGTACATAGGGGGCAGCATTAGAGTAGTTATATTCTTGTACATAGGAGCAGTATTATAGTAGTTATATTCTTGTACATAGGAGCAGTATTATAGTAGTTATATTCTTGTACATAGGGGGCAGTATTATAGTAGTTATATTCTTGTACATAGGGGGCAGTATTCTAGTAGTTATATTCCTGTACATAGGAGGCAGTATTATAGTAGTTATATTCCTTTACATAGGGGATAGTATTATGGTAGTTATATTCTTGTACATAGGAGCAGTATTATAGTAATTATACTCTTGTACATAGGAGCAGTATTATAGTAATTATATTCCTGTACATAGGAGCAGTATTATAGTAATTATATTCTTGTACATAGGAGCAGTATTATAGTAGTTATATTCTTGTACATAGGAGCAGTATTATAGTAATTATATTCTTGTACATAGGAGCAGTATTCTAGTAGTTATATTCCTGTACATAGGGGGCAGTATTATAGTAGTTATATTCTTGTACATAGGGGGCAGTATTATAGTAGTTCTATTCCTGTACATAGGGGGCAGTATTATAGTAGTTATATTCTTGTACATAGGGGGCAGTATTATAGGAGTTATATTCTTGTACATAGGGGGCAGTATTATAGTAGTTCTATTCCTGTACATAGGGGGCAGTATTATAGTAGTTATATTCTTGTACATAGGGGGCAGTATTATAGGAGTTATATTCTTGTACATAGGGGGCAGTATTATAGTAGTTATATTCCTGTACATAGGGGGCAGTATTATAGTAGTTATATTCTTGTACATAGTCGCAGTATTATAGTAGTTATATTCTTGTACATAGGGGGCAGTATTATAGTAGTTATATTCTTGTACATAGGAGCAGTATTATAGTAATTATATTCTTGTACATAGGAGCAGTATTATAGTAGTTATATTCTTGTACATAGGGGGCAGTATTCTAGTAGTTATATTCCTGTACATAGGGGGCAGTATTATAGTAGTTATATTCTTGTACATAGGGGGCAGTATTATAGTAGTTATATTCCTGTACATAGGAGGCAGTATTATAGTAGTTATATTCTTGTACATAGGAGCAGTATTATAGTAATTATATTCTTGTACATAGGAGCAGTATTATAGTAGTTATATTCCTGTACACAGGGGGCAGTATTATAGTAGTTATATTCCTGTACATAGGGGGCAGTATTATAGTAGTTATATTCTTGTACATAGGGGGCAGTATTCTAGTAGTTATATTCCTGTACACAGGGGGCAGTATTATAGTAGTTATATTCCTGTACATAGGGGGCAGTATTATAGTAGTTATATTCCTGTACATAGGGGGCAGTATTATAGTAGTTATATTCTTGTACATAGGGGGCAGTATTATAGTAGTTATATTCTTGTACATAGGAGCAGTATTATAGTAGTTATATTCCTGTACATAGGGGGCAGTATTATAGTAGTTATATTCCTGTACATAGGGGGCAGTATTATAGTAGTTATATTCCTGTACATAGGAGCAGTATTATAGTAATTATATTCTTGTACATAGGAGCAGTATTATAGTAGTTATATTCTTGTACATAGGAGCAGTATTATAGTAGTTATATTCTTGTACATAGGAGCAGTATTATAGTAGTTATATTCTTGTACATAGGGGGCAGTATTCTAGTAGTTATATTCCTGTACATAGGAGGCAGTATTATAGTAGTTATATTCTTGTACATAGGGGATAGTATTATGGTAGTTATATTCTTGTACATAGGAGCAGTATTATAGTAATTATATTCTTGTACATAGGGGGCAGTATTATAGTAGTTATATTCCTGTACATAGAGGGCAGTATTATAGTAGTTATATTCTTGTACATAGAGGGCAGTATTATAGTAGTTATATTCTTGTACATAGGGGGCAGTATTATAGTAGTTATATTCTTGTACATAGGGGGCAGTATTATAGTAGTTATATTCTTGTACATAGGGATCAGTATTATAGTAGTTATATTCTTGTACATAGGGGGCAGTATTATAGTAGTTATATTCCTGTACATAGGTGGCAGTATTATAGTAGTTATATTCCTGTACATAGGGGGGCAGTATTATAGTAGTTATATTCTTGTACATAGGGGGCAGTATTATAGTAGTTTTATTCTTGTACATAGGGGCAGTATTATAGTAGTTATATTCCTGTACATAGGGGACAGTATTATAGTAGTTATATTCCTGTACATAGGGGGCAGTATTATAGTAGTTTTATTCTTGTACATAGGAGGCAGTATTATAGTAGTTATATTCTTGTACATAGGGGTCAGTATTATAGTAGTTATATTCTTGTACATAGGGAGCAGTATTATAGTAGTTCTATTCCTGTACATAGGGGGCAGTATTATAGTAGTTATATTCTTGTACATAGGGGGGCAGTATTATAGTAGTTATATTCTTGTACATAGGGGTCAGTATTATAGTAGTTATATTCTTGTACATAGGGAGCAGTATTATAGTAGTTCTATTCCTGTACATAGGGGGCAGTATTATAGTAGTTATATTCTTGTACATAGGGGGCAGTATTATAGTAGTTATATTCTTGTACATAGGGGGCAGTATTATAGTAGTTATATTCTTGTACATAGGGATCAGTATTATAGTAGTTATATTCTTGTACATAGGGGGCAGTATTATAGTAGTTATATTCCTGTACATAGGTGGCAGTATTATAGTAGTTATATTCCTGTACATAGGGGGGCAGTATTATAGTAGTTATATTCTTGTACATAGGGGGCAGTATTATAGTAGTTTTATTCTTGTACATAGGGGCAGTATTATAGTAGTTATATTCCTGTACATAGGGGACAGTATTATAGTAGTTATATTCCTGTACATAGGGGGCAGTATTATAGTAGTTTTATTCTTGTACATAGGAGGCAGTATTATAGTAGTTATATTCTTGTACATAGGGGTCAGTATTATAGTAGTTATATTCTTGTACATAGGGAGCAGTATTATAGTAGTTCTATTCCTGTACATAGGGGGCAGTATTATAGTAGTTATATTCTTGTACATAGGGGGGCAGTATTATAGTAGTTATATTCTTGTACATAGGGGGCAGTATTATAGTAGTTTTATTCTTGTACATAGGAGGCAGTATTATAGTAGTTATATTCTTGTACATAGGGGTCAGTATTATAGTAGTTATATTCTTGTACATAGGGAGCAGTATTATAGTAGTTCTATTCCTGTACATAGGGGGCAGTATTATAGTAGTTATATTCTTGTACATAGGGGGCAGTATTATAGTAGTTATATTCTTGTACATAGGGGGCAGTATTATAGTAGTTATATTCCTGTACATAGGGGGCAGTATTATAGTAGTTATATTCTTGTACATAGGGGGCAGTATTATAGTAGTTATATTCTTGTACATAGGGGGCAGTATTATAGTAGTTATATTCCTGTACATAGGGGGCAGTATTATAGTAGTTATATTCTTGTACATAGGGGGCAGTATTATAGTAGTTATATTCCTGTACATAGGGGGCAGTATTATAGTAGTTATATTCTTGTACATAGGGGGCAGTATTATAGTAGTTATATTCTTGTACATAGGGGTCAGTATTATAGTAGTTATATTCTTGTACATAGGGGGCAGTATTATAGTAGTTATATTCTTGTACATAGGGGGCAGTATTATAGTATATTCCTGCACATAGGGGGCAGTATTATAGTAGTTATATTCTTGTACATAGGGGGCAGTATTATAGTAGTTATATTCCTGTACATAGGGGGCAGTATTATAGTAGTTATAGTCTTGTACATAGGGGGGCAGTATTATAGTAGTTATATTCCTGTACATAGGGGGCAGTATTATAGTAGTTATATTCTTGTACATAGGGGGCAGTATTGTAGCGGTTATGTTACTGTGCTCTGTAGCCATTGTGTCAGTACCCTGTAGGTAATGGAGCTCTTGCTGCAGGTTCTCTTCTTTTAATTAACTGCATTGCACTTCTGGCAAAGTTTGCTCCTGGGACTTATTTAATAATAAGAAAGTCATGTTTGGTTTCCTCAGACGGCTGCACTGGGAGATTTGTTTTTTAACTAAGCAAGTATCATTTTACTAGCACTTCAGCCTGACAACGAGAGGCAACAATCAGAGTCTTCAGATCCTTGTGGTGCTGGTGTAGAAGGGCCTTTAGTCCTGTGCAGGTCCTCATTCCCAGTGGAGATGTATGTGGGGAGAGAGAATAGAGGCCTGTGATATGATCTGCCTCTCCTGTACACTGTGCCCGCTGCAGGCTACCCGACAGTGACTACATGTTACATGACTTGTCTCTATTTGTAGGGAACTCAATCGCAATCGGATCCGCTTGATAGAGGGACTCACGTTCCAGGGACTGGACAGCTTGGAAGTTTTAAAGTTACAGCGCAATAATATCAGCAAACTCACTGACGGGGCCTTCTGGGGTCTGGCAAGGATGCAGGTTCTGTAAGTATTAATAAATCATAACTCTAATGGAAAGTCTTTATATCTAGTGGCGTATCAGAGCTCCCAGCATCGATGTAAAGATATATAAATATAATCTGGCTGCTTTCAGCCACCACTAGAGGGAGCTCTAAACAAATGGTTTATGTAGTGATTTCGATATACAGTGAGCTCCCCCTACTGGTGGCTGTATGCAGCAAGAATTGTAACGGGAATCCTTTAGGATCTGTCCGCAGTATCAGATTGTGGAAGGGAACGGACTTCAGGTAAAAGGCACAAGCATGGCCCCCGAATTTCTTCTCTGCGACTACCGTGAGCTAGCTTGCAGCAGTTGGTGGCCCGGATGTAGCACCTGATACCTTATGGGGGACACCACTTTGTATGTGGAGGGTCTCTGTAATCCGGATGGTGCCTCCCAGGCCTTTCTCATGTACTGTATATAACCACCTCCTGCCAGGAGTGATGTGTGTATATATATATATACGGCAGGGGGGGTTGCGTTGAGCGCATTACACCGGTCGGGGGTCCCCGTCCCTCCAGCTGAACTTCCACAGCTGAATAAATGTTAGGTAAACAGTGACAGGCGTGTTTTTATCTGCAGCGAATATTTGTATGATGAATGTATATACACTGCATGGAAAGGCCGCGGTCCCGGCAGCGGTTTCATCTCTTCTCCCTCCTGTCTCTGCAGACATCTGGAACATAACAGCCTGACAGAAGTGAACAGCGGATCTCTCTACGGGCTCAGGTCTCTGCAGCAACTCTACCTCAGCAACAACTCAATATCCAAGATCCGCTCCGGAGGCTGGAGCTTCTGCCAGAAACTGCAAGAGCTGTAAGTGACGCCGATTTCCCCCCCCCCCCCTTATAGTGATGGAAGGAACAGCTGTTATCACAGGGGACATCGCAACGTAGGATGTAGCAGAAATAGCTGCGATCATGACGAAGAGATATGTCCTTTACTTCAACATCACCCCAATCCACCTCCAGGACTACAAATCTTTCTAGAAGTTTGAGACGCGTTTCCGATACAGAGCCCCAAACCCTCTGCATAGGGATAATTCAGTGATAAGACTCGCCACTAGGAGGAGCTCTGGAGCAAACTGAATACATCACCCGCTGCACATATATATCGTGACCCCATTCATCTATGTAAAAGGGGTCAGGGCATTATGGATACTTATTTCCTGTCTATTATAGGGGATAAGCGTCAAAAGACTGGGGGGGGCACATAGTGAACTGACTATTAGGAAAACCGGAGTGAGGGTCAAGTGATTATTGGCTTGACCTGCACTTTATTCATCTCTATAGTACAAGACAGTCTCATAGCATTCCTATGTACTGTATGTAGTATGTCTCCACCTGGTGGTCAGAGAGTATATCATCATGCACATCCAGCCAATGAACGCCGTACCGGTGGACACACATCCTCAGTGACTCCCCATACTGATCCTCTAGTCTTCAGCCAATAAGAATAGCTTTTTGTCCTGCTTGTCAGGGAAGGAGCGAATCCTCTGGAGTACATGGTAGTAAAGCTTAGAAGACTCTTAATATAGGGGAAGTAAGAAGGGGATATACAGTCACCTGCCAGAAGGGGAAGGAGACTGATAATGCACAAAACTTTACCTTAACAGCACTAGAAAAATAAAAAAAATTCTGAAAAGGATTTTTTTTTTCTTTTGTTTGCTATTATTAGTTTTCATACATTTGTAAATGGTTGATGGGACACCCCCTGTAACTTTATTACTAGTGCAGGGGGCTCAGACTGATAACAGAACTTGTTTTATTGCCTCCTCCATGAAGATTCAGAGCAGTGATGATAATTTATACATCTGGAGCCTCCCAGCAACAAGGTCGGGACCCACCATGAAATATCCATCACCACCAGGAGTCGTAGCCTCTTATGTCAGGAGCGGCAATTTAACTTCACATTTATGACAAAATGATATGCAAAGAAGTACAAAAAATCACACATGATCTATTCCTGTGCCGATGTCTCCTCTGCTTTTTATCAGTCAGGTTTTTCTTCGCTTTTATAAAACCCAGGTCTTGGGTTACTTTCTCAGAAACGCGTTTATCTCTCGGCTAAATTCTTAAATAGTAAGTGTAGACGTGAGTTTGGGCGTGTGCCAGTGCGAGGGTTAACTCTTCACGAAGTGTCACATAGCTCGTTAGGCAGGGAGGAATGTCTCCAGGTTACGTTCCAGGGGCAGGAGACGTTTCTTATGTAGGTCCTTGGATTAGCTGTATGGGGAGGGGGGGGGGAGGGGTGTTAATGGAGAATTCAGAGGCAATGCATCATGGGATGATATGCATATTAAATCATATCAACCAAAGAAGATGTCTCTTTGATGATGATTATGAAAAATTGGGCTGAGCTGCAATACCAGACATGTCCTGTAGTAAAGTGTGGCGCTGTTTCTGTGCATAAAGCTAAAAAAGATAAAGATAATTTTGTTTTGTTCTCCCTAATGATGTATTTACAATATAAATCTATTTCCCCGTCTCGTTTGCAGGGTTCTCTCTTCTAATAACCTCACCCGCTTGGACGAGGGAAGCCTCGCAGACCTGGGCTCTCTCGCCATCCTGCGTCTCAGCCATAATTCTATCAATCTCATCACTGAGGAGGCATTTAAAGGGCTCCAGAAGCTGCGCATCTTGTAAGTATAAGGAAGACCAATAAAGTCTTCTCAGTACATAAAATCTTCCAGTATGCGACTCGTATTGTACTTTCCACCGGATAACAATCTGATTACTGGGGCCTCCATCTATCACAAGAACGCGGGTCCCCTTCTCACAAAACTTTTATGCTCTGCAATTTCTGAGTCTCCCATAGTAGCGAGAATGGGACCCTGATGGACCCCTGGTGCTCCCAATAGTCAGACCCCCCTCCCTCCACCAATCTGATTGTTTTCCCCCTATCCACATGATAACAATAACATTGAGGTATCTGCAGGCATTTATCCCTATAGTGAACACATGCATGCTCAGCCGTGCCCAGAGTGCATGTGTGTAGCTGGTCATATGTCATGTTCATACTCCAGTCCCTTCCTAGACTTGGCTGTAACAATATTTGGAGAGAAGATATTGAATTCTTAGAGAATGACTTTCCCATCTTTTTAGTTTTTTCCTAATGAGTTGTTGAGAACTTTCTACCCCCTTTATCCTCGCATATAAAAATCCGTTTGGCCCCATTTCCTGCTTTCCTCCAGATTTCCCGGGAGATGGGGCGCACAGGACGGGGCCGGGGGTGGCAGCTGTTGGTGCCTGCGCTTCATCAGGGATTTGTTCGCATTCCAATAAGAGTTAAGGAATCTGGTTGTGTAGAAGTTTTAATGCGGAGATCCTTTCAGCTGGGGAAGAATAGAGGGGAGAGGCGCTGGGCGAGCTGTGATTAATAAGCGGGGGGTGCACACACCTGGTGAAAGGGACCCCAGCACGTTTTAATTACGGCCCATTGTCTGCCTGGTGCGAAACTGCTGAATTACTGGTCTATTCACATGGAGGTCACACCGGAGGAGCGACAGCGGCCGCCACTAGCGGGGGACACTGGCATTTAGATGCAGCCGACCAGAAAGAAGGGGGAATTGGCAGGAGAGAGGAGAGGCCTGAATAGACCCGACCCGGGGCTAAAGCCCCTCATTGTCTCTCCCACAATACCAGATAATGCATCACTGGAGGCCGAGTCATTGTCACGTCTATAAATGATGAGACCCAAGGCCGGGAAACATTTTTACTCTCGCGCTCATAGCCATCAAAAAACTTTGTTGGGGGAAAAAGCGGGTCACAGATTTTCTGAATGATTATAAAGTGACAACATTTGGCAACTTTTTATTTTTTCTTGCACGTTTTCAAAAAGTAACGGAAGAGGGCGGTGCCATTGTCACGGAACGGACGCTAGTGCCTGGGGGTAGGGGGAAGTCCTCCGGCACAGTGTAAGGCTCCTTTCACACCCACGTATGTTAGCCCCGGTGGAGCAAGGAGGAGTTACACCTCTCCATAGCGATGCATGGTGCCTGGCTGTAAATATTGGGAAATATAGAGCATGTCCTATCTTCTCTCTGTGCACGGTACCGCACATGCATGGTCGTCATAACACCACCGGGCGCCATAGCCGTCTATGGGGACATGTATCATCCCCACAACTTGTGAAAGCATCCTAACAGCGTTGCTAACCACTAGGGGGCGCTGATCTATTTTGCTTGTTGGCAAGTTATTTGTTTGTAAGAAATCCCAGCATTCTCTGGGCTCTTGCATCTCCTATATAGGTGTCCTTAGACGCCCCTTGCAGCATCACGCGGGTCTCCTTGTAGGTTCTGCTGCCGTTCCTCATCTTCGTTTTTGCAGACTGTAGGGGTTAATGTAAGATGCACCTGTATATATTGTAATATAACAACATACACCAAAACTGGTTTGGGCTTACAAGGGTTAATTCTGGGGCTGAAACTTGGGGCATAAAATGTTCTTTTTTTTTTTAACCAAATACAAAGGAGCCCGGAGCGCAGGATGTGACTGTACCTTGTCTTTTGTGTTCTCTACAGGGAACTGGATCATAATGAGATCTCGGGCACAATAGAGGATACGCATGGGGCCTTCCGAGGCCTGGACAGCCTGAACAAGCTGTAAGTACCCCCCCCCCCCCCCCAGCGTGCGGACCACCCCCACCCCTTCACCCCTTGATTGTCAAAGCCTCCATAAGAAGAGCTATTACTTCCCGACACATGACCTTTAGTAATTCAAATGTAAGGGCCAAAAGGTGGCACTTCCTGTTGTTATCGCGTAGTATTATACTGAGCTGTGGACTAGGAGTCGTGGAGCGTCGTAATGAGCGGACAGGAGGGTTGGCCACCTGACAGAGACCTACTACCTGATTGGCAGCTGAACAGCCCACCCGGCAAATTGACGTCCCTAGCAAGTAGCCATGGGTATGATTGGCCGGGGGAAACGTCATGGCTAGGGGCGTCACTTTTCGGCCGCCTATCTGGCAATATGTCCATGTCAGGCGGCCAGACCTGACTATTGGGTTCGATGATCTCTACTGGAAAGTTGCTATATCCTCCCTACATTAAAGACATCCTAACAAGTGCCCTGGAGGCGGTCCTAAAGCTGGCATGCTACAGACTATCTACAATGAGCTGCTTTATTGGAGCCTTCACTTAGGGATAGGGTACCATCTTGCTGGTATTTTAGCCGCATCCTATGGTGGCAGCCCTAGCACCTGTAGGACCCGCTCCCAGAGCACTTAAGGGAGTCAAAGTAATTCTGATACTACAGCACAAAACAAATCCTCTTCCTCACAACTCAGTATGCAGTGAGTGCCCCCTAGTGGTGACTGCGGGTGGGGAGAATTTTTTGACTCTATGTCTATGCAGAGGGTTTGGAACAGAGGTCCCTATAAGGATACCAGAGAGCCATTGTGTTAGGGGATGGAGTTCCCCTTTAAGTATGTGGGAAGATGATCTGACGCTGCGGTGATGAATGGCTCGTCAGACCTGTCTCCTTGTACAAGCCGAGACCTCGGCCTAACAAGAGCTGAATGGCGGCTTTCTCGGTGGAGTAAATCCGTGTGATTCGGTCTCGGCTGATAAAGGGATCTCCTTTCAGGAAGAAAAGCCTTAATGTGTGCGGCGGATACTGATAGCAGGCGACATGAGATCCCTTTCACCCCCGACTAATTCTGCTTTCTCTTCTTCTCCCCTTTTGTTTGTCTGACCCTTGATGTTTGGAAACTGCAGATCTCTGTTTGGAAACAAGATCAAGTCGGTGGCCAGAAACGCTTTCTCAGGCTTGGGGGCCCTGGAGCACCTGTGAGTGTCCCATCATGCATTGCTTTTTTTTATAGCGGGGTTGCCAAAAGTAGCTGTTTGAGAGGTCTGCAAGCAATTTAATAGCGTCTTTGTAAGCTGAGACGCTGGTCCATGTGAGCCGAGCAGCTGCTTCCTTCTCATTACAAGTCACATTCAACTCTGGCCTCTCCTGGTGCCAAGAAAGGAGTTAGAGAACATATGGCAGATTTGGGCGCATTTTTTTTTTTTTTTTTTAATTTAGTGATTTACTTTGAGAACAGACAACACTTGAGGAGTTCTCCCCCGGGGTCCGGTCACTTTCTCCAGGGTCCGGCACACCAGGAGGAGAACTGCAGAAAGTGACTTGTATGTAGAGAACTGGAGCGGAGACAGAACCTTCCCCCCCCCCCCCCAGGACCATAAATTGTTCTGAATCAGCGCTGGTTTCTATGTGCACAGCGTTATCTCCTGCCCCAATCCCCTGATACAATGTACACTACAAGAAGGGGACACAGAAGTAGTTTTGTAATAGAATGAAAAGTTTTGTTAAGATTGATATATATATATATTTTTTTAAATGTGATTTTATTTTTTTTTCTGGCAGAAACCTTGGCAGTAATGCCATGCGCTCCATTCAGGAAGAGGCCTTCGCCGAGATGAAGATGTTGAAAGAGCTGTAAGTGCAGTTAATCATTTTTGAGCACTAAAATGTAAATTTGTTATAAGCCTTATATTTAGGCACCATTGTACACGGTGTCTTATCTACTCCGTTCTCAATCTGCTCATCCCTCCTGCTCTATAACATACTGAATGCAGATAATACTCTATGTACAATCTGCTCAGCTCCTCCTTCTCTATAACATGCTGCCTGCAGATAGGACACTATGTACAATCTGCTCAGCTCCTCCTGCTCTATAACATGCTGCCTGCACATAGGATACTATATATATTTTACAGGCAGCATGTTATAGAGCAGGAGGAGCTGAGCAGATTGTACATAGTGTCCTATCTGCAGGCAGCATGTTATAGAGCAGGAGGAGCTGAGCAGATTGTACATAGTGTCCTATCTGCAGGCAGCATGTTATAGAGCAGGAGGAGCTGAGCAGATTGTACATGGTTTCCTATCTGCAGGCAGCATGTTATAGAGCAGGAGGAGCTGAGCAGATTGTACATAGTGTCCTATCTGCAGGCAGCATGTTATAGAGCAGGAGGAGCTGAGCAGATTGTACATAGCACAGAATGCTGCCTGCAGATAGGACACTAAGGAGACCAATGGGTGGTCCTAACCAGAGATTGACAGTCGTATCTATAGTAGTGTTTTTCCTCCAATCTCTTGATTAGAACCACCCACCAGACTCTTTGGCATTGAAAGAGCATATATAAATTTGCATCTGACACATAAGCAGAGAAAAGGAAAATTCGACAGATTATTCGATTAATTATCAAGGAGAATATTTTAAGGCTCAGAATATAAGAATTGCTTCTTCCATTACCCTCGAGCAGTCACCAGCTGGAAGCTCATGTGAAATCCTAAACAGTGTGAAGTGTCCTGAGTGGGTTTTGTTCTTTTGTCTAGGTACATCCATAGCGAGAGCTTCTTGTGTGACTGTCATCTCAAGTGGCTTCCATCCTGGGTGACGAGTAGAAAGCTGCAGTCCAATGTGAAAGCTCTTTGTGCCCATCCAGAGTCCATCCAGAACAAGAGCATCTTCAGTGTCCCCGCCCGCAGCTTTGTGTGTGGTAAGTGCGTCTCATATTCTATGTATTTATGGAAACTGGGTCTGGTTTGATTTACTATGGAGATTCCTGTGCTCGTCATACGTGTAAGATGAGATCACTGCTGCCTAAAAGATGCTAAATTGACACGCAGTGCGGATTATATAAAAATAACGCACTACGCGGCCGATTCCATGCGGAAAAAAAATGCAATGTGAACTAAGACTTACAGGATCTCATTGACAAAACTGGTGCGGTGTCATACCGTGATTTTTGCAAGAGAAATTTGTACCTTTTTAGATATTTAATTTGTATCAAAGTAGTATGAGGGTGCAATGTTTCTCTAGTTGTCCAGCACCCTCCGATCGCTTTGATACAAATCGGAACAAAATAACGTTATAAAATTCTGGAAATCTATATCCAGGGCTGTCGTATTGGTTCATAGCGAGAGGTGAATGCGTAATCCGATGCATAATCAATGGTGAGCAGTGACGATAGCTGAACCAACATCAGAAACTGGTGAGGACACACATGTGCGTCCCATCTGCCGCTCACACCCAGATTCCAGGGTCTTCTCCCGTTGTGGTCCAGCTGGCTCCCGGCACCGGACAGCTGAAAACACAAGAATTCCTGCACAGAACAAGGCCCAAAACAAAAGGTCTAATTAAAACAAGGTACAAGGAGATGAGGCCTCATTACCCAGCCCTCTGTTCTCGCTAGGTGCGCGGCCTGGAACGCTTTGCGTTGCTTATTTTGTTTACTGATTTGTACATTCCGCCAGAGGAACTCGCTGAAGTGGAAATTCGTCAATTAGATTTCAAAGTGGCCACATGTTACAAGATCCCGGAAGGCGGCCGCCCCCGTCATGTGTAGTAGACGCTCGGCTTATAATTAAGATCGGATCCATCAAGTTAATTAGTAAACTGTTTTGTATCAGTGTAAACCTTCATCTATCAACATTTCATTTGGGGGCGAGGTCACATGTTGCATATTTTGTTGAGATTTCAACTACAAATATGCAATAGGCACAGGGACGGAAGGTTACAAATGTCTTCCCTCCAAACAGCGGCCAAAGGGAAGAGATGGTCTCCCAGTCTTGGTGGAAGACTTTACTAGAATCTTGAGTAGGACATCAAGCTGAGATGTTCCTTGGTGTACCTCAAGCATAATGTGAGCACCTTGACCAATATAGAAGGGGGTTTGGTGCCCTCTAAGACCTTATATTTATAGGAGTGAAGCTTCATGAAAAACTGGGAAAGCTACAACCTTAAACATTGACTCCTGGGTGTAAGGTGAGGAGTCCTTCTACAGGTCCTTTGGGTAATTCCACAGACAACATCCTTCAATGGAAACGGGTTCTTCCCACCACCATTACCTCAATCTGGGCTAAATATAAAGTGACTTATCAATAGGTTTAATGAGGAAGAAGTTGGAGAAGGTCACAATATGAAAATGTCTATCCTCATCTACTCTGTTCTCCTGGTTAGCAGATCTGGTCTCCATCCAGTAGAACAGACCATGTCCACCTCTGCATTGTCTTGTACAGGAATAATGGGTAATGGTTATGAAATCTAAAAAGACTAGGAATATTTTGATTCTGCTTTACAGTTGACACACACTTTGTTGTTCTCCATCTTTGTTCTTCTAGATGACCTCCCGAAGCCACACATCACGGTGCACCCAGAGAAGACCATGGCGGTGGTCGGAAAGGACATCCGCTTCTCCTGCTCGGCGGCCAGCAGCAGCTCCTCTCCCATGACCTTCGTGTGGAAGAAAGATAATGAGATCCTGCATAACGCAGAGACTGAGAACTTCGCCAACATGAGGGAGAAGGATGGAGATGTGATGGTCTACACGACCGTCTTGTATTTACGCAATGTGACTTTCGATCATGAGGGACAGTACCAGTGCATCATCACCAACCACTTTGGTTCCACCTACTCCAATAAAGCTGGACTGACTGTAAATGGTGAGTACGGACCGGGGTAGACATGCTGAGGGGTTGTCACTAGGGTGCATGTGCCTCTTCTTGGTGCCACATTGTTGCCCTCCAGATGATGCTGTAGGTTTGCCAATTTGAGTAGGCGCCATGTAATACCATATTTCCCCTCTAGTGGTCGCTGCAGGTATAATGAGGTCTTGTAATAATAGCTTGTGCCTGTGGTAAGGTATAACAAATAAAAGGGGTTGTCCACAATAGGTTGCTTTCTTCTGCCATTACATATTCACAGGTTGTGTGAGGTATTGCAGCTCTACTTTTTAGTTCTATTTTATGGACATCTCCTTTAACAATTTGCCAATCTGGTTTGTTACAGTTCTGCCATCTTTCATCAAAACCCCAAGAGATAACACCATAAGGACGGGCACCACCGCCAGGCTGGAGTGCGCAGCCAATGGATACCCCTCCCCGGAAATCGCCTGGCAGAAAGACGGTGGCACGGACTTCCCAGCCGCCCGGGAGCGCCGCATGCACGTGATGCCCGATGATGATGTCTTCTTCATAACTGATGTTAAAAGCGAGGACATGGGGGTGTACAGCTGCACCGCGCAAAACGCTGCAGGATCCATTTCTGCCAACGCCACGTTAACCATTCTGGGTACGAAGGGGTTAAATGAGTAAAGATGGAAAAATATTGTAAGTTTACCTGTATTTGTTGTATTTATAATTTTTCTCAAATTTTGTGCCCTCAGAGATGCCGTTCCTGGCTCATCCACTAGAGGACCGCACTGTTTCGGCCGGGGCCACGTTAGCGTTACAGTGTAAAGCCAGCGGGAGTCCTCCTCCCCGGATCACATGGCTTAAAGGTGACGAGCCCCTGGTTATGACGGAACGCCATCACTTTACTCCCGGGAACCAGCTCCTCATCATACGCAACGTGCTCCAGGAAGATGCTGGGAAATACACCTGCGAGATGTCCAACACGCTGGGGACCGAGAGGGCGTATAGTCACGTCAGCATCTTCCCGGCCTCGGGCTGCGTGCTGGAGGCCAACAAGATGGAGGGCACCATGACATTCGGCATCATCACCATCGCCGTGGTGTGCAGTATCGTCCTGACCTCGCTGGTCTGGGTGTGTATCATCTACCAGACGCGGAAGAAGAGCGAGGAGTACAGCGTCACCAACACAGGTAACGGAGAGGGAGGGACACAGCCGAACACGACAGATAACTGCATCTACCAGGAACTGGACTCAGTTTCTCCTTTGTTTTCCAGATGAGACCATCGTCCCCCCAGACGTCCCGAGCTACTTATCCTCACAAGGTACGGCTTATATATTGTTTGTAGGGCCGAGAGCGGAACAAGAACCCAAAACTAAGAAAGAAATTACATTCTGTCCCCAACTCTCACCAGCTTGTTAGAAAATCTGATAAGCGACTGCTGGAAACCTCTGCCAGTGCTTTGTCCCAGGGTTTACAGACAATGGCTGCGTCTTTCCAGTGCATCTGTATTGCAGCTCAGCTCTATATAGACGAGTACAATAAAGCGGGTAGAGATGAGTGAACCAAATAGTCAAGTTTGTGCGCTGAACTCGTATATATCATCAGATTAGCAGTCTAGGCAACTAGCCCTGGCTCTGATTGGCCTGGGGGACCAGTCAGGCAGCTGGACCTGATCATCAGGTCCACTCATCTCTAAAAGTGAAGTTAGTAGCAGTACCACACACTACCCATGGCCTGTTGTGGCACTGCTACTGTTAGAAAGCATGTTTTTCCGAACTTGGACATCCCCTTAAAATGATTGGAATGTATTGAGAGACGGTTTCTGGTGAGTGACCATTTGGTGTCCGGTTCTGTGTTGCAGGGATATGTTCTAGCGATGGCATTGGAAGCACAGACGTGGAGGCCTGTAATGTGGGCTACAGACAGCCGAGACTCTGCATAGGATGCAACTCGGATGAACCCTGTAAAACAGCAGATGGATTGTACTCCACGGACTGTAACGGTAAGGACACATTCTGGGAAACACATCCCCTTTTCTTATGCAAAGCTTCATATCTACTACTTATACAGAAGTTATGAAATTTGTGCATCATTGGCCACCACTAGGGGGAGCTCACTGCATGTAACTATACACCGTGAGCTCCCCTTAGTGATATTAAGAAATAAATAAATTCCCTTTAGTGGCTGTAGGAAGGCAGAATTTTCTCATGTGTGGAGGATATTCTACAAACCTCTAAAATAAATTGACAACTGGATGTTTACTGACTGACACCATCCACATCAGCGGTGGCCATATTGTCCTGTGCAGGGACACCCCCATCCCTGAATAATGGATCGGTAACACCCAGTTGTCAATAGGCAATTCATGTTTTCACTTGGGGTTTACACTGGTTGTGCTCTGGTTCCAGGCTACGGCTACCAGGTGGTGTGTACAGACTGCATGGAGGGCCGAGCCGTGTACAGCAGAGACCCCGACTACTGCCCCCAGCCGCTACCAGCTATAGACTGCTCCTACGAGAAGCCGCACAGCAACCAGGACACTTATAGGAACAACATCGACCATTCACACCTGACAAATTGTCAACAAGGCTACAGTCAGATGGGCGCCGGTGATTTTGTTTACCCCAGCAACCACGAAAGGGTCCCCCTCTTCGGCGAGCACAACTCACATGTGTTAATATCTGATGCACAAGGTAATAATCCATACTTATATCTGTGCAGTCTGGTTATATAGGGCTGGGGCTGAGCTGCAATACCACACACAGCCTGGTCACCAAGGGGGGCACCCTATGTGATAGAGGCCATGCTGTTCTAATCTCTACAGTACTCTGGTAATATGGCTGGAAACACATAAGAAGAGCTCATACAGGCAGAGTGTTGCCTTCTGGGGTCCGTGGGATGGTATATGGTGTTAGTCTTTATGCTGTGAAGTTCAGGCTGGAAAACCTGGCCCGTGTGTGTTACCAGGGAGCCGGACTCTGGTCTTGGTCACTGATGCTACTTCAAGCTCCTACCTCCTTCTGGGACTACGGCTCTGTACTGTAGTCAGGGAGGCAGATATGCTCACAATGATGATGCTGGGAGCCCCAGGTCCATGTTGGTCTCTATAATGATCTTTTTTTTTTTTTCCCAGGTTCCCATCTGGAGCCATTAATCCGGGCCCAGGACACGTATCCACACCCCCCAGTCCCGGATGGTTTATCCTCACACAATCCTCTACAAGAGGCCAAAGTGACTGCGCTGTCTAATGGACACACGGTGACCCCGGCAGCGGGCGAGCACCGGCTACACGACGCGTCATGTGACTCCGAGTGACTCATGTGCAACCAAGGACTTAGAATATTTGCACTGAACCAGCACAGATCTCTCTACCTCGACTCCTAAACTCACCGTCTAGGGGGGGGATGGGAGACGCGGCCGAGGTGCCAAGCGCAGGAGAAGACTCCGGCCGGATCGCCGCTAGGATAGACGGACTATAGAACTTCTGAAGTGTCGGTAGCCGTAACGTCAGGATTGCATTAAATGCACAAAGAGACTTGTGAGCAGTGGGAGGAGCCTGTATCTGATACATTGTACATAAGAGTTTCCTATATAGATATTTACACATTTCTAAAGTTAGATCTATAAATATACGTCTACGTTTTACAGAGTCTATTTTTGATTGTTAGCGCACGAGTCGTCCTAGTACAGCTGTGAAACGCGTCGATGGGATGTGTCCGGTGCCTTACTGCTTACCAAACCTATAGGTGAAAAATGGCGCCTCTTAAAGGGGTTGGTCCAGGAATTACTAATGATTGCCTTTCCAGTAATTGATTGTTGGGGGCTGCTGACCCCCTGCCCTTGCCCTGTGGCTCCGCAGCTGTGGCTCCCATGTGGCCATACAGCTCTCACTAGTCACTACTGGGCAATCCCTTTAAGTCTTTTATATTCTCAGTATTTTATGGAAATGAGCCAGTTTCACCCATTTTTCGTTTTTTTTTTATATCTCTGGTTTCTACAAGATGCTGCTGCTCCTCCGCCAGGTCGCGGCTGAGTGGAGACTACAGGTGCTATAGCCCACGGGCACCCATAGGATTGCAGGAAAGGGACGGCGCATGATAAATTTAAATAATTTTCACAACCGGCGACTTTTTTTTTTTTTTTTACTCTAGTGGTCATGTCTGGTATTACAGTTTTAGCTTCATTAAAGTGAATTGGATTGAGCTGCAATACCACACACAACCTGTAGTTAAGAGTGGCGCTGTTCCTATAAACCTGCTCATCCTGTCATTTTCTGTTCCCCCCAATAAATACATAAAGAGAAGCTTGCACAAAAAACTAGAGGTAAATTGCACTTAATGTTACATTGGAGACATTGATGGAAGGAAAGGATACAACACGCTACACGTCCAGATCACATTCCAACACACATGAACAATCACTCCATTGTGGAGACAAGACCCTCAGTCTCTGGGATGTCACCTGTATAATTAGGCCCCTCCTACTACAAAATAGGATACAATTGCACTTTGTGACTACGGGAGGTCCCTGGATGTCCCTATTCTGGTTATAGGGAACCTGTCAGCAGGCTCAACCACATAAAGCGGCAGCCAGTGTTATATATTGTCCCTGGAGAGATGTGTGTGTAGCAGCAGGACTGTGAAATACAGATTAGTATTCCAGGATCGGGGCTGCTTCTGCATCAAATTGCTTTACACTCTGCTCTGAGTGACTGCTGTAGTATTTAACCACAAGTCAGCTATTGCTTTTACTCAGAGCTCAGGTGGGGAGATTCAAGAGCACAGCAGTGTGAGGATTACCAGACAGTGTAATAGAGGAGCTCCAAATCCGGAATTACACCTCCAAATTTCTACAGTCCTGCTGCTACATCTCTGAGAGTACGAAAGATGCATGAAGAGAGACGGGTCTACAGCTTGTGGCTTCCTGGAGGTAGCAGGACTACATGACCTCCTCCACCATTGTAGGTCCCGGATACTAGGAGTCAGAACCTACTGGTCTAATGAATGGTGAATAAATTAAAGGGGAGGTCTAGTTTACAAAACACCTGAATAGGACGTTCAGAGTTATAGGGGGGGGGGGGGACCTTATGTGGGAGCTACCTATAGGACATAGAACTGATCATCTGATTGGATTTGTGACTCACTTTATGACCTGTAGTAAAAAAAGCTCCTCTAGTTGTATCCTATTAGATCAGAGAGATCCCTGGCGGGAAGATAATGTGAATGCTAAATGAAGAGGTGACCTTGGCAGATTTTAAGAAACATTTTACATTCTTAGAAAAATTCTGGAATAAAAAAATGTTTAAAAACAAAAACCCTTATTCATCCCAAGCCGATTTTTCTTTCTACATTATAAACATCTTCTATTTCAAGGGGAAATTAAAGTGTAAGTTCTCACCACAGACACCTGTGATCTGGGCCCCTCGGGTAAAACCCTTTGGCACCGCACGGAGATTTCTGACAATGATCTTAGTGAACTTTCTAATGTTGTCAGGTTTCCATTACAGATCTGTCTGAACAGCGCCAAAGGGGGATTTAGTCTCCAGGATGAAACTACAACATAGACTTGGGATATAGTAAAGTATTATCTGGACTGGAGTTCCCCTTTAAAACCTTAAAAAGTCTTCAGCAAGTCTCCTATTCCTTCTTAAAGCAATATCAACCTATTACAAGTAACTTCCTTTACTATCAGATATAAAACCCAAATACTGTAAAGGGGAAGGAGATAGAAGGAATTTAAAGGAAAAGTCCACTTAAAGCACAAAGCAATAAGAACTCTGCAGCGGGCTGCAGCATTCTCCATAGAAAGTCACTGGAAAGACTTCCGAATCCATAGCAGATTTACATGTCTCCATGGTAACAGACTACAAACAAACCCGGTTTGTAGTCTGGTCCTGCAGATACCGGCTTTCACGCTCTTACACGTCCAGTAATACACAGGTTCAGCTTCTGTAATCATAGGAAGGGCCCCATACACTAACGCTACATCTTCCTCTAGGGCTTTACTTAAAGTCACATTTTTATTTTAAGCTGATGAATTTATTTTTTTAAGCTAAAAGGACATTTGCCACATTTAACCCTTAAAGTTTTTTTTTTGTTGTTTTTTTTTTTTAATGTCGTTACTTCTACGATCCAGAGGGGGCGCTGCTTCTGAGAGGCAATGAATGTGAATGGGAAGTATGAGCTTTAATGTAAAGTTATTTATTTATAGAAGATGTGGTACAATGTATATGGCAGAGTTTCTAACAGATGACATTAACGTGTCTACTAAACCCTTGTTCTAATGCAGCAGAGTTGTTTTTGTTGTTGGAAAAATTTAAATAAAAAAAAAATTTTAGAGAGAAAATTTGTATCCGTCATTTATTACCTTTCAGTTCAAGGGAACCTCCTCACCAGCGGCACGTCCCTGCGCCTCCAAACAGCCATGGTGCTGTAGTTGGGTGACTTGGGAAGACTCTTCCATTGGTTCCGGTGCTGTAGTTGGGCAAACCCCAGTTTGGGCCTGGTGCTGTCGTTTGGGGCGACCCTTCCCCTCTCAGCTTGGTTCTTTTGTTGCAGTTGGGCAAACCCCATCTTGGTTCCAGTGCTGTAGTTGGGGGCGACTCCCCCCAGCTTGGTTCTGGTGCTGTAGTTGGGCAAACCCCAGTTTGGGCCTGGTGCTGTCGTTTGGGGCGACCCTTCCCCTCTCAGCTTGGTTCTTTTGTTGTAGTTGGGCAAACCCCATCTTGGTTCCGGTGCTGTAGTTGTGGGCGACTCCCCCCAACTTGGTTCCGGTGCTGTAGTTGAATTGCTCCTGAGTACAGGCCTCGCTCTGCTACATTTGTTCGCCGCACAATGTACCAAGCTGCTCTGTGGGACCCGCTCCAAGGCATTACAGAGACTACAGCACCGGTCCCGCTCGGCCATCAAAGACTGAAGCCGCACCCGTGACCTGCCAGCACCAAGGTGTCATTAGTTATATAACCCAACACTCACCCCGTGTGACTCAAACTCCACTTAAAGGGGTTGTGCAGGGCAAGAATAACAGCAGCTTCTCTAGTATAAAAGCCAATATATAAGTGGGCGGGTCTGGGACACGCCCCTTTAACCCAAAGGACACTGAAGTAGATGCAACACACTGACCGATATTTTGTCCCCAAAAAAATCTACATAAATCAGAAGTAGAAAACTGTTCGGCAGCGGACGCTTGTGTCTATAAAGATGGGAATTTATTAAACCTACTTTTCTTTTTCATAATAAAACCATTTTGAAAAGTGACTCCAAATATTCAACAAAACGAACGATCAAAAGAAGAAATAAGTCATGAAAAGGTTCCCACATTATAAAAACTTAACCCATCCCAGGGAAGGAGGTGATACATGGAAACCATCAACAAGCAGATGGACTGCAGCCGACTAATCTAATGATGAACCATAGAAATCCCACCACTTATCCCTCGCCTTTTAAAGTTTTGTATTCCCTTTAAAGGGAATCTACCATCAGGATCAAGGACTGTAACCCAAGAACACATACATACCGGTTTGTGCGCTCTGGCAGGATCTGCTCTTCTTTCAACCCCTTTAAAATTTCAAAATGCAAATAAGCCGGGGGGGCTCCAAGCTCCATAGCGGTTAATGGAGTCTCGAGCCCATCAGGCTAATTTACATAATTTTAAAACCCTTTTTTTAAATTAATAAAAACAAGGGCATAAGGAGCTATAAATAGAGCAGATCCTGCCAAAGGGTCGCACACCAGTATGTCAGTGTGCTTGGTTTACAATCCTTCATCCTGGTAGTAGGTAGATCCGTGATGGTAGGTTTCCTTTAGAGGACATCTACCAAGGTAAATCCGGTGGCAGGTTCCTGTAATGTATTTTAGTGTATTCCTTTTCTTTATTAAAGCTTTTTGAGCCCTATATCGTCTGAAAACTATCTAAGATATATGCTAATTTTCTTTAGAGGCTACTGGGGTGTGGAGTAGCCTCTCTGTGGAGGTGGAGCTGCGGCTACTCCATGCCCCCAGTAGCCTTTGATCCCTTCTTGAGTCCTGCACATGCACAGTAGCTACGCAGCCTCCTCTTAACAAATATTCTAAGCCCTAAACTATCTTTCCTTAATCCTTTCACACTTCCTAACCTGACCTAAACTTTAACTAATATGCAAATTTTCATCAGAGGCTCCACACCCCAGAAGTCTCTGCCAAAAATTTGCATATTGGTAAAATCATGTTTAGATCAGGTTAGGAAGTGCTAAAAGGATTAGGAAAAGATAATTTCGTTATAAGGAGGCACCTACCATCAGATCTACCTTAATAGATTACAGATGTTAGGTTTCTTTTAATATCACTTTGTTGTATAGATCGTAACTGAATAACATCAACAATTTCCTTGCTGTAAGCAAAACAAAAATCCAAAAACTAATAAAAAAATCAGAGTTACTTACATTGTATGGCGCCACCTGCTGTTCGTAATGTACAACACGTTGCACGTCCACTTAATGAGCTGCTGGTGGACGCACATGCTCAGTGACGTCTCACAGCCAGTGACCTGCATAGTAATCCAGCCAATAGAGATGGCTTCCAGTCCTGCTCGTTGGGGGAAGGAGTGGAGCCTCTGCCGTACAGGGCAGTATAGGGGAGAAGACTCACAGTACACTACAAATACAATAAATTTAGAGCAGGAAAGGTATGAAAATGATTCATAGGACAACCCCTTTAAGATAGCCTTAATACAAATCGAAATAGAATGAAAAAAAACCACTTGTCTACGGGGTTTAGGTTTATGAGGTTATTGAGCCAATCAGATCTATAGCCTTCGGGGCCCCGTATTGCACTCACTAAACCTCTGTCATCGGCTGCTTGTTGATGGTTTCCAGTTACCAACAGGAGAACATAATATATTCAAGTAACCGCAGGGTAACCCTGGGCCCAGCAATGTGGCCAAATACAAAATCTCCATCTCCCACATCTCCTTGTACCACGTCACTGTAAATTTTGGTAAAGTAGGGATCTGGAAGTGGAAAATGAGCCCCAACCAGATCCCCAATGTTTGGAACAGTCACATGTGAGAGGGAGTTGTGCGTCTATCAGTTTTGCTGGCGCCGCCATCTTTATTCCATTAGGTCACATGAGTAAGCTCCGGACTTTGTCATAAGCTCCAAGGAAGATGAATCCTCCCAGACTGATGGCGGTCATCCTAGGCACAATGCCGGCAAATAACCTACAAAGAATATCAAATTAATTAGGATAATTCAGGTTTTCCTATTTACACACATATATATTTAAATTTTTATAAAAAACATTTTTTTGGAGGAGCATTACACACACTTTGTTCTGTGCCAAGGTCAGGGCCTGAGGGGCAGCAGAGTCCAAGACCAAGGACATAAATCCGATGTCCCGCCTCACCTACTCATTCATAATGTATCAGTCCTGCCCTGAGGGGACCGCTATGGGGTCTCTATCAGCGCCTATGTATTCCAATACTCTTATTAATCTCATTTGCAGGAGACTTTACAAACTATCTGGTGCCCGTCAGGACATGTGCTAACCAATGCATCCATAAATCAGCCATGTTTTTCTGATAACCTATGTTATCAGACACAGCAGAAACGCATAGAGAATCACATGTATAGACCGAGCGCAGATGGAAACAGTTTGAGGATTCATTAGACGACACTTAAGTCTATTACCAAAATTGCTGCTCCAATCTGGATTTGGCAGATCGAGAGCAAATTGCCCCAGAAAACTAAAAAAAAAATACTCAGGACATCACTCATTATACAGGTCTGTTGACAAGGGGCCCGTCCAATTTTACTTGTATAATGCAATACATATTCCTGATGGGGCACCGCTATGGGGTCATGTCTATGGCCAGGACTCCACCATAACATTCCCCAGATCTTTGGGAAATTGGTAGGAATTTTAGTATCGGCAGGGAGGGCTTCATCTTAATTTCATCAAAGCCCCTCCTCCTCTGTGCCCGCCCCTGCTTAGTATGTTACCCATGATTCAGTGCTCCCTGACGAGAGATAGATTCCTCCACAGACAATGCAGGAAATCTGCCGCTTGTTATCCCCCTCTTCTCAGCTTCAAATTTTTGGGGACCCTGATAGTTTCTGGAGTACACTGGGAAACTGGGCTGTGTTGTATTTTGTAAAGTAAAACCAGGCCCCGCGAGTGAGCAGGAGCTGGATTTATGTGGGTGGGGTTATACGCCAGGCCGGTTGTTTAGCATTTGTATCAATCACCCATTATAATAAAATAAAAATAACTTTTGCTGCTGGTTATAAAAGGCTCTCCTGGGATTTTGTGGTAACACACTGGGAATGTGGAAGCACGGGAAGGGTATTGGCCGGTCATGGAGTCAAATTTACTATTACTCATTAGATTACATCACAAAGTTCAGGAGGAAATTGTTACAGATTGTTACAGATAAATACTGCCCCCCCCCTGTTCTCAGGTTGTGTGTGATATTGCAGTTCATCACAATTTATCTCAATACCAGTCCCAAGCCACGATCAGGTGTGGTGCCGTTTCTGGTTAGGAAAGGGGGTGGAGATGGTTTTTCAAATTCTGTAAAAAAAAATCCCTTAAAGGGATTGTCCAATAAAAATAATCCTTCTTCATAGAATACATGGAATATTGCGCCAAATTCCAAAATGGAATAGATCTGGGATAAAATTCCTAGTATCTAAATTTTTGGATTGTAATCTGTACCCAGGATTTGTTACATCTGAGAACTTCCAGGAACTTCTGGAATCATTACTATGGCTTTCATTTCTATATATATATATTTTTTTAAACTACCCTGTCTCTCAGAAATTTTCCGGGGAATTCTGGAAATTCCTTTAAAATGTTCTGCTCCGGGTGATTCCGTTGCTTAATTCACCCTCCACAATTGGGTTCATTTGACAATTCCAGAAATCAGACATGACCCCCCTTCATTGTCCCAGCCATGGTGGGAGGCGTGTCCCCGACTACCTCGCAGCTTCCTGCAGGAGTCAGAAGCCATTTTGGGACGGTGAAGCAAGAGGCACAGGAGCAAAGTTGGGGAAACCAAATTCACACCTCATTTCTGGTAAAGTTTACATTTATGGGTGTATTGTCGCTTTAGAGTATTGATTGGATCGGGGACAAAAATTTGACTGATGAAGGTCATATTGAGTCGAACAGGTTTCCGATAAAAGTGGGGACTTGTCAACGGTTTTTACAGCCGAAACTTGGGCTCAGGCGTCATCGACTAGTGAGCTGATATAGGGGTCATCTCTGATGGACTATGCTGCGGTCAACACCTTGCAGCAACCCAGACCTGTGGTGGGTGGACTGTGTAAGTCCTGGATGGAGATGAAATTGAGTGACAGTAAGGACCTTATAAAGTGGTCCAGATAAGTAATTAAGCAGGAAGTGATCTACTCAAAGAAGACACAAATATACACCAAGGAGGAAGGAGCCGGCCTGGGATGGGCCCTGGGTCTTCTCAAAGTGGTGGTCTTCTGGCTAGGTCTCTAGTTGTGGTAAGTTAGACCAGATAAACCACCACCGAGTGAGACTGGGCAGGTGCTCCTGTCTATGAGGAAGGTCGTCCTTCTACAACCAGGCTCCATAATGGTTTTGTGAGTCTTCGCATAGTTAGAGGAGATGTGTCACTGAAAGAGGACCCGTGGGTCGGTGGTACGACGTGAGCTAAGAAAAACAAAATGGTTAAATCCCATCGTTTAACAGTTAAAATACTCTCGCTGCGAGGATTTCTGCGGATCAAAGTGAAGAGGAACTTAAGTGAAATCAGATCTATTTTTGCAGATTTTTTGCCATATGGAACGTATAAGGAAAATAGTCTAATTGTCCGGCCGGGTACAGCTGGCTAGACGGCTGAAATCACATAATTGCTTAATTTTGCTTCTCGGAGCGTTATCCTTTCTGGTGGGTCAGAGTTTAGCAGCGCTCCGTGTTCACACCCCATGGCTGGGGCCGCGTGACACCCGCTTATAATCCTCCCTCTGATCTCTCTATAATGCGCTGGGTGTTTATAGTCCGCTCCATCTGGTTTATACATATACAATACTCCATCCCCCTCAGCTGGTTTCCATAGATCCAGGATGGGAACGGCCGCAAAGGTTTTTTTTTCCCTTTTTTGGATTAGGGCAATAAATAACAATACGAAGAGAACAGTTGGAGGACCTTGGACGTCCTTGTCCTACCGGAGGTTTGGTGCCAAAATCTTCCACAAATAGAGTTAGTATTGGACCATGTTCGAGTCACGTCCACCTACATTTTCTTAAAGGAACACTCCAGTCAAAACGGATTCATTGAAGTATAACTTGTGCGGAGACTGGAGTTTCCCTTTAAGAAAGATCATAGAAATCCAAGAATCCATCCTGCAAGAATCCTTAGAAGAGCAGAAGTCCCCAACAAAGATCTGAGAGGTTGGTGCAGCCAACACTAAGCCAAAATCCAGTGTACAACAAACAACACTAATGGGGCAAGAAGATCAAGAAGGTAGATGTCAATCATCTGGTCTCTACTGTTCCATCCAGGTTGTCCACACCAATCTCCTTTACTTGTATCTTGGCTGAGTGGAGGAGGACCAAGAAGACCATTTAGCTTCTCAATCCTCCTGATCCATCAAACTTCTTGGTTCTCCTGTTCAATTAATGTTGTCTACTCTACACGAGTCGGCTTTCCTTGAATTGTGGAGGGTACCATTATTTATAGTGGTGGTCTCCAGTCCTGCGCTGTATGTGGAGATGACATTGAGATTGGAGTAAGTCACTGGTAGGCCATGTTGTCCATCTACCTGGCATTACACGTGGACTCTAAGCTGCCCATGTCAAGATATTTGGGGTCTATATTTAAACCTGGGTCCACGCCAATATACGAGTGACCTTACTGACTTTCTTAAAGGGGCTGCATTGGGCTACCATCTCCAGTCTATCTACCCCATCAATGCCATGACAGATATCCTCAACTGCTCTACCATGACTTGTAGTACACAGACAGCAATTCTTCTGAATGGCCACTGCACAGGGCACCGTTTGGCAAACTAATCATTTGGGGGTGGCTTATGGTCTTCTATATGTCCAATCATAGGGGAGGAGGGAGAGATGGGGAAAAAAAATTTAAGAAACTAGAGAAGTCCTGGGACAGATACGGTCCATAACACTATGGGCGGTCACACTCCACACTTACCCTGTGATGCCGTTCGTTCTCCAAACATCACTTAGCGCCAGCAGCACATTCCCGTTTGCCGTAGTCGATCCAACCTGTCGAAAGAACAGGAGAGCA
Source organism: Engystomops pustulosus (assembly GCF_040894005.1). NCBI lineage: Eukaryota > Metazoa > Chordata > Amphibia > Anura > Leptodactylidae > Engystomops > Engystomops pustulosus. Next base: position 16,448,496 of record NC_092420.1, read on the forward strand.
CCGCTCACGTGCGTTATACAAGGGTAAGTTGGTCCTGCCATAAATGGCCACTTATATCAACGTCCATCTCCAGACATTGGTCTAGACTGGTCTTGATTGGCTGTCTGCTCCCCTTCCTCTACTTCTCTCGAAAACACAATCAGGGGCCCCAACGATCACAGGAAAAAGCTTCCCCCGGGGAACATGAACTATGGCCCCAAACCAAACACAGCCCAGACATAATACACCATGTAGAGGACTCCCCGCTGTGGGCTATCCTCTCTCTCCTCTTACCTTTGCTAGCATTATCCGGGTCTTCGCTACATCCAGAGGCGTCGTCACCGCAGCTGCAAAACCACCTGAGCCATAAAATAAAGACACAACAAATAAGGACCTTGTTGGGGGATTGATCCCACAGAACTGTTCCCACAACCTCTGCCAAGACGTCTCGAGATGTGATGTTTATATATAAACTACATCAAACATACGACGGGTCATCCGGCTTCTGACTGCGGAGGAGGAGGCTTCTCAGGGGCGAGGGCTGCTCCTGCCACAAACCTATCCATAGGCATTAGAGGGCTGCCGGAAACAGCTGATCGGCGGGGGTCCGACACTTGGATATGGTTGACCTATCCATAGGCATCAGGGGGCTGCTGAAAAGAACTGATCAGTGGGGGGTCCAAAACTCGGATATGGGTGACCTATCCGTAGGCATTAGGGGGCTGCCGGAAAACAGCTGATCGTGGGGGGGCCTGACACTTGGATATGGATTACCCATCCATATGCATCGGGGGCTGCAGGAAACAGCTGATCAGCGGGGGGGGGGGGGGGTGTAGGATCTGATACTCGGATATGGATGACCTATCCTTTTGGCACCAGGGGGCAGCTGAAATAGCTGAACGGTGGGGGTCTGACACTTGGATATGGATGAGCTATCCATATCCATAGATATCAGGGGGCTTCCGGAAACAGCTGATTGGTGGGGGTGGGGGGGTCCGATACTTGGATATGGATGACCTATCGGTGGGGGTTGAGCATTTGGAAATGGATGGTCTATCCTATACTGGAAAATCTCTTTAACATTTCAGAACTTCTTCGTTCTTCTTGATGTCACCGCAATCGTCTTGTGATGTCATGTTTGTTGCTGCCCAGATGTTTTGTCCTCCATTGCTCCAGCACAGGAGGGTTTTTCTGCCTGTAGGCGCTTGCTGCAGATTTTTCCCTCCTCTCCTGACACCGGTTAATCTGCGCTGCTGTCAGAGCTGTCACCCGGGCGGTGAATCATGGCCTTTCTGCAGGAGTCAGAGAAAGCCCTGAAGAACAGCTCGGGGCGGACAGCTGCGCGGTCCTGCAGTCGCCTCCCCATACAGGACCCGCACTCTCCTACCCGGATTACAGCGAGGCCGATGATTGACACTTTCTAAGATTTTAACAAAAGCAAATTTGTCAAAAACAAATTGGTCGTCTTTCATCTTAAGACAACTTTTTTTTTCCCGGCCTCCTCCGCAGCGCGACCTCCGGACACTACGCGACTTCAGGAACGACAAACTAAAAACAGAGAGCGGCTACACCAGATAAACCCTCTGCAGGTTTTTCTTCGCCCTCCTTTCGAATGTGTTTTTCCCCCCTCTTCCACAGTTTAATTTATAATCCCTTGCACCTGCAAAAGCTCCACAGACTGCGGACTGCCAAGAATCCAGCGGACGGCTCTGCTTCCATGACCAGAGATCCTGGAATGAAAAACAGAAAAGAAATTTAAAAAAAAAAAAATGAAAAAAATAAATAAATTAAAAAAAAAAAGAAATGTTACTGAATGTTTCAGATCATCTGCAGAGGGCTTAGTTTTTTAAAGGATGGGAATTGACGTAAAGGGTCACGGAAAGCATTAGAGGTCACACTTGGGAAAGCCGTGACCCCTCCAGATGTTGTGGAACTACAAATCCAGGAACAGTGCAATAGCCAGTGGAGTGGTGGTGGTGGTGGTGGGGGGGGGGGGGGGGGGGTGTGGATACTAATGGGTTAAAAACAGGACACTCATGGAAGGCAATAACAAAAAAAGAAAATGTCCAAATATTATATAATCTTATACACACACACACACACACACACACACACACATATACATAATACACACATACATAATACACACACACACACATAATACACACACATAATACACACACACAATACACACACACACATACATAATACACACACACACACACATACATACATAATACACACACACACATACATACATAATACACACACACACACATACATACATAATACACACACATACATACATAATACACACACACACACACATAATATACACACACACACACATAATATACACACACACACACACACACACACATACATAATACACACACACACACAAACACATACATAATACACACACACACACACATACATAATACACACACACACACACATACATAATACACACATACATAATACACACACACACACATACATAATACACACACACACATACATAATACACACACACACACATACATAATACACACACACACATACATAATACACACACACACATACATAATACACACACACACATACATAATACACACACACACATACATAATACACACACACACACATACATAATACACACACACACACATACATAATACACACACACACATACATAATACACACACACACATACATAATACACACACACACACATACATAATACACACACACACACATACATAATACACACACACACATACATAATACACACACACACATACATAATACACACACACACATACATAATACACACACACACATAATACACACACACACATACATACATAATACACACACATACATAATACACACACACACACATACATACATAATACACACACACACACATACATACATAATACACACACACACACATACATACATAATACACACACACACACACATACATACATAATACACACACACACACACATACATAATACACACACACACACACACATACATACATAATACACACACACACACATACATAATACACACACACACATACATACATAATACACACACACACATACATACATAATACACACACACATACATAATACACACACACATACATACATAATACACACACACATACATACATAATACACACACACATACATAATACACACACACACATACATACATAATACACACACACACACACATACATAATACACACACACACATACATACATAATACACACACACATACATACATAATACACACACACATACATAATACACACACACACACACACATACATACATAATACACACACACACACATACATAATACACACACAAATACACACACACATACATAATACACACACACACACATACATAATACACACACACACACATACATAATACACACACACACACATACATAATACACACACACACACACATACATAATACACACACACATACATAATACACACACACACACATAATACACACACACACACATAATACACACACACACACACACACACATAATACACACACACACACATAATACACACACACACACACATAATACACACACACACACACACACACATAATACACACACACACACACACACATACATAATACACACACACACACACATACATAATACACACACACACACACATACATAATACACACACACACACACATACATAATACACACACACACACACATACATAATACACACACACACACACACATACATAATACACACACACACACACATACATAATACACACACACACATACATAATACACACACACATACATAATACACACACACACACATACATAATACACACACACACACACATACATAATACACACACACACACATACATAATACACACACACACACATACATAATACACACACACACACATACATAATACACACACACACACACATACATAATACACACACACATACATAATACACACACACATACATAATACACACACACATACATAATACACACACACACACACATACATAATACACACACACATACATAATACACACACATAATACACACACACACATACATAATACACACACACACATACATAATACACACACACATACATAATACACACACACATAATACACACACACACATACATAATACACACATACATAATACACACACACACATACATAATACACACACACACACATACATAATACACACACACACATACATAATACACACACACACACACACATACACACACACACATACACACACACACATACATAATACACACACACACACACACACATACACACATAATACACACACATAATACACACACACATAATACACACACATAATACACACACATAATACACACACACACACACACACACTATACACACACACACACACACACATAATACACACACACATAATACACACACACACACATAATACACACACACACACATACATAATACACACACACACACATACATAATACACACACACACATACATAATACACACACACACACACATAATACACACACACACACACACATACATAATACACACACACACACACATAATACACACACACACATACTACACACACACACACATACTACACACACACACACACACACATACATAATACACACACACACACATACATAATACACACACACACACATACATAATACACACACACACACACATACATAATACACACACACACATACATAATACACACACACACATACATAATACACACACACACATACATAATACACACACACACACACACACACATAATACACACACACACACACACACACATAATACACACACACACACATACATAATACACACACACACACATACATAATACACACACACACACATACATAATACACACACATACATAATACACACACACACACATACATAATACACACACACACACACACACACATACATAATACACACACACACACACATACATAATACACACACACACATACATAATACACACACACACACATACATAATACACACACACACATACATAATACACACACACACACATAATACACACACACACATAATACACACACACACACACATAATACACATAATACACACACACACATAATACACACACACACATAATACACACACACACATAATACACACACACACATAATACACACACACACACACACATAATACACACACACACACATACATAATA